>NC_088212.1:18689519-18989519 GCF_036934945.1 Oncorhynchus masou masou
TCCGGGGCAGAACGACAGATTTTTACCTTGTCAGCTCGGGGATTCGATCGAGCAGCCTTTCGGTTACTGGCCCAAAGCTCTAACCACTAGGCTTCCTGCCGCCCCACAAAAAGCCTATAACTTCAGTTTATTGTTGTTGTAGCCTTGTGTTATTATGCAATTATTAATGGCCATTAGTGAAAGTTATCAAAGCTCTATCGCAATTGCAGATCAGTTCGAATGCATTAGATTGACAGTAACACCAGTGGCGATTTTAGCATGTAAATCTTGGTGGGGCAAACTCCCCCAATTTATTTTAGATGCATGCCAGCAAAGCCACTGCACAACACTAAACAATACATTAATTGCACTATAATGATGACAAACGCTGCCCACAAACTGTTAGGGCCTACATAAAGCTGTCCCAACAGCAGAGTCCCAACAGCAGTCCCAACATTTTACCACCCCTACACATGGCTATCATTGGAGCCTTGTCTGGCAGCGAAACAGTTCATTCAGCCTCATTTACTGCCTTTTAAAAAACATAGCTGATATGGCTGACTTGCTTAAACAAATGGGGTTTCTACTGACAATTGAGATGTACAAACTACGGCATAATGGGACGACGAGTGGATAAGAGGTAGTCCATAATTTCGATTAAGACTAATGAGCGAGCTAGGATGGATGTAGTCAATATAACTATTTGTTCAGCACTTTTGAAATGTACAGTGACAGAATTCAGAACATGGGCCATTCTTACAGTATGCTCCCTGTACACCAAGTCAGAACTGTAGGATAAAGGGAGTATATAAGCAGACAATATTCATTGATGACATTTATCTAAAATAGGCTATCGGCTATATGTGCACCACCAAGTCAGAATAGTTGGCTAAATTATTAGGGGAAAGGGGACAAAATTATTAGGGTGAGGCACATGGGCTTTTAACAGCTTACTACCCAACATGCACTTAGTATTGCTTTCTTAGCTACAGTGCTTTGCGAAAGTATTCGGCCCTCTTGAAGTTTGCGACCTTTTGCCACATTTCAGGCTTCAAACATAAAGATATAAAACTGTATTTTTTTTGTGAAGAATCAACAACAAGTGGGACACAATCATGAAGTGGAACGACATTTATTGGATATTTCAAACTTTTTTAACAAATCAAAAACTGAAAAATTGGGCGTGCAAAATTATTCAGCCCCCTTAAGTTAATACTTTGTAGCGCACCTTTTGCTGCGATTACAGCTCTAAGTCGCTTGGGGTATGTCTCTATCAGTTTTGCACATCGAGAGACTGATTGGATGGAGAGCATTTGTGAACAGCAGTTTTCAGTTCTTTCCACAGATTCTCGATTGGATTCAGGTCTGGACTTTGACTTGGCCATTCTAACACCTGGATATGTTTATTTTTGAACCATTCCATTGTAGATTTTGCTTTATGTTTTGGATCATTGTCTTGTTGGAAGACAAATCTCCGTCCCAGTCTCAGGTCTTTTGCAGACTCCATCAGATTTTCTTCCAGAATGGTCCTGTATTTGGCTCCATCCATCTTCCCATCAATTTGAACCATCTTCCCTGTCCCTGCTGAAGAAAAGCAGGCCCAAACCATGATGCTCCCACCACCATGTTTGACAGTGGGGATGGTGTGTTCAGGGTGATGAGCTGTGTTGCTTTTACGCCAAACATAACGTTTTGCATTGTTGCCAAAAAGTTCAATTTTGGTTTTATCTGACCAGAGCACCTTCTTCCACATGTTTGGTGTGTCTCCCAGGTGGCTTGTGGCAAACTTTAAACAACACTTTTTATGGATATCTTTAAGAAATGGCTTTCTTCTTGCCACTCTTCCATAAAGGCCAGATTTGTGCAATATACGACTGATTGTTGTCCTATGGACAGAGTCTCCCACCTCAGCTGTAGATCTCTGCAGTTCATCCAGAGTGATCATGGGCCTCTTGGCTGCATCTCTGATCAGTCTTCTCCTTGTATGAGCTGAAAGTTTAGAGGGACGGCCAGGTCTTGGTAGATTTGCAGTGGTCTGATACTCCTTCCATTTCAATATTATCGCTTGCACAGTGTTCATTGGGATGTTTAAAGCTTGGGAAATCTTTTTGTATCCAAATCCGGCTTTAAACTTCTTCACAACAGTATCTCGGACCAGCCTGGTGTGTTCCTTGTTCTTCATGATGCTCTCTGCGCTTTTAACGGACCTCTAAGACTATCACAGTGCAGGTGCATTTATACGGAGACTTGATTACACACAGGTGGATTGTATTTATCATCATTAGTCATTTAGGTCGACATTGGATCATTCAGAGATCCTCACTGAAGTTCTGGAGAGAGTTTGCTGCACTGAAAGTAAAGGGGCTGAATAATTTTGCATGCCCAATTTTTCAGTATTTGATTTGTTAAAAAAGTTTGAAATATCCAATAAATGTCGTTCCACTTCATGATTGTGTCCCACTTGTTGTTGATTCTTCACAAAAAAATACAGTTTTATATCTTTATGTTTGAAGCCTGAAATGTGGCAAAAGGTCGCAAAGTTCAAGGGGGCCGAATACTTTCGCAAGGCACTGTACATACACATCTCCCTGGCATATTCTATCATTTATGCCTCAGCATACAATACATTTTTGGACTCACCTTGTTGTGCTGTACTCACTTGAACAGGAAGATCCTTCGGGTCTTTGTTTTGTCACCCAACTTTGTCACCCAACTTTGCCATCAAATTCTGCCATTTTCTGGATTGATGGTGCTTTCAAGACAACTTGAAACTCTGGAAAAAAACAAGGTCAGATCATGACATTAGTGCACTTCAGGTCAGAGCTCTTGAAAGATGCCCAAGTACCCGATTTAGAATTCCGATTTGGATGACTGTTCAAAATGTATTTTTCCAGTCAGAGTTCCCAGCCATTGATTCCTTCTAAACCACTCATTGTTAAATTTCTGATTTTCAACCTGTTGTGTAATGTTTATGTCCAATGGCCAATGAGCACGATACATTTTATCTATAATTGTGAGTACATTGTTAACTTGATTCATGATTCATTAGCTAGTTTGCTAGCTAAGATGGTGTTGACATGATCAGTCCAATCAATACAACTGTAGACATAACGTGATAGTTTTATCTGTGGCCAATCTTGAGCCTTCTTGGATGGGTACTTCTAATGTAACTCTTTGGCGGCAACCAAGAGGCTTGAATTTTTGAGCTCTCCCCATAGATTTTGCGGTGGCGTAGTTGTCCCCATGAGTGACAGAACACTGAGCCATTCACGGTGCAACTAGAGAACATTATCAACCCCAGCGCTCCGTATTTTCCACTGGCTGCCCCACCACCACAGAAAGCACTGAGGTAGGCTGAAACACCTGCATTTTGGATCTGCCTTACTCAAGAAAGCAAAAAAGGGACCATGTTTAATAACTCAATGATTTGCCCTGAATGACAGGGAGTAAGTTGGTCGCTCTGGGAACAGATGGAGGAGCTGCTGTGATGACTGGAGCCAAGAATGTCAGCTGGCTGAAGGGGGACAGGGCCTAACATCATCGGTATCCACTGTATGGCACACCGCCTTGAACTGACCTTTTCTGATGCCACCTGGTCCAACGTGATGTTTCAGAAAGTAGAAGACCTCCTCAGTGAGCTCTACACCAGTCCACAGAACAGGGCAAACCTGGTAAACAGCTTCCAGCCTCTTGGGCACACACCGCTGATGCCCACCAGAATTGGCAGGACCCGATGGGTAGGACACCTATTGTGTGCACTGGATCACTTCCTGCGAGGTTACCAGGGGCTTGACCAGCACCTGGAACAGGTAGTGGCTCTAGATTGCTATGCTAAGTACTCCAGAAGTCATCATCAATAGGTAATGTCCAGTAAATAACAACAAACAAAGTTACAATTGTTAACATCATGTTTCAATGCTTTATGCACTGATAAAATGTGTCATATCTAATATATATTTTTTGGAAAGCAATTCATTGTCTATTTGTATGTATTTGTTCTTTATGTATTTCAGATTCAATCTGCTGATGCCTGAAATGTCAGAGGTGTTCAGCAGGCAAAGGCCAGGATATACAACAGTACTGCGAGGGAGGCTGCATCTGTGGATCTCCTGCATGACACACTAACACACCTGAGCAACATGTCCACCTGTCTGCATAGGTCCAACATCACCATAGCAGAAACCCACAGCTCTTTCTGCTCAACACATGCAGTACAAAACCAGGCATGTTTATTTAAGCTGCAATAAGAAATACTTACCTTAAGAATATTAAAAGAAAATATTACATCATTAAGAGAGGGAGAGAGAGTGAGAGTGTGATGTAAAGGAATATTCTGAAAGGATGGTAAAATGAACCTTTTATTATCAGGGAAGGGTCCATGATGAAGGCCACAATGGCCAACAGATATGAGTGAATTTCACTGACCAGAGGTGACAGCAAGACCCTCGTCACCCCACAGGACAAAATGCTTGACACGCTAGTGGAGAGTATGACTGACAGGTTCCAGGACACCAGTGTAGGGGTCCTGTGTGCCACCAATCTGGTCAGCTTCACCAGTGTAGGGGTCCTGGGCCACCAAGCTGGTCAGCTTCACCAGTGTAGGGGTCCTGTGTGCCACCAAGCTGGTCAGCTTCACCAGTGTAGGGGTCCTGTGTGCCACCAAGCTGGTCAGCTTCACCAGTGTAGGGGTCCTGTGTGCCACCAAGCTGGTCAGCTTCACCAGTGTAGGGGTGCCCTGTGTGCCACCAAGCTGGTCAGCTTCACCAGTGTAGGGGTCCTGTGTGCCACCAAGCTGGTCAGCTTCACCAGTGTAGGGGTCCTGTGTGCCACCAAGCTGGTCAGCTTCACCAGTGTAGGGGTCCTGTGTGCCACCAAGCTGGTCAGCTTCACCAGTGTAGGGGTCCTGTGTGCCACCAAGCTGGTCAGCTTCACCAGTGTAGGGGTCCTGTGTGCCACCAAGCTGGTCAGCTTCACCAGTGTAGGGGTCCTGTGTGCCACCAAGCTGGTCAGCTTCACCAGTGTAGGGGTCCTGTGTGCCACCAAGCTGGTCAGCTTCACCAGTGTAGGGGTCCTGTGTGCCACCAAGCTGGTCAGCTTCACCAGTGTAGGGGTCCTGTGCCACCAAGCTGGTCAGCTTCACCAGTGTAGGGGTCCTGTGCCACCAAGCTGGTCAGCTTCACCAGTGTAGGGGTCCTGTGCCACCAAGCTGGTCAGCTTCACCAGTGTAGGGGTCCTGTGCCACCAAGCTGGTCAGCTTCACCAGTGTAGGGGTCCTGTGCCACCAAGCTGGTCAGCTTCACCAGTGTAGGGGTCCTGTGCCACCAAGCTGGTCAGCTTCACCAGTGTAGGGGTCCAGTGTGTCCTGTGTGCCACCAAGCTGGTCAGCTTCACCAGTGTAGGGGTCCTGTGTGCCACCAAGCTGGTCAGCTTCACCAGTGTAGCTGGGTCCTGTGTGCCACCAAGCTGGTCAGCTTCACCAGTGTAGGGGTCCTGTGTGCCACCAAGCTGGTCAGCTTCACCAGTGTAGGTGTCCTGTGCCACCAAGCTGGTCAGCTTCACCAGTGTAGGGGTCCTGTGTGCCACCAAGCTGGTCAGCTTCACCAGTGTAGGGGTCCTGTGTGCCACCAAGCTGGTCATTTTCACCAGTGAAGGGGTCCTGTGTGCCACCAAGCTGGTCAGCTTCACCAGTGTAGGGGTCCTGTGTGCCACCAAGCTGGTCAGCTTCACCAGTGTAGGGGTCCTGTGTGCCACCAAGCTGGTCAGCTTCACCAGTGTAGGGGTCCTGTGCCACCAAGCGGGTCAGCTTCACCAGTGTAGGGGTCCTGTGCCACCAAGCTGGTCAGCTTCACCAGTGTAGGGGTCCTGTGCCACCAAGCTGGTCAGCTTCACCAGTGTAGGGGTCCTGTGTGCCACCAAGCTGGTCAGCTTCACCAGTGTAGGGGTCCTGTGCCACCAAGCGGGTCAGCTTCACCAGTGTAGGGGTCCTGTGCCACCAAGCTGGTCAGCTTAACCTGTGTAGGGGTCCTGTGCCACCAAGCTGGTCAGCTTCACCAGTGAAGGGGTCCTGTGCCACCAAGCTGGTCAGCTTCACCAGTGTAGGGGTCCTGTGCCACCAAGCTGGTCAGCTTCACCAGTGAAGGGGTCCTGTGCCACCAAGCTGGTCAGCTTCACCAGTGAAGGGGTCCTGTGTGCCACCAAGCTGGTCAGCCTCACCAGTGTAGGGGTCCTGTGTGCCACCAAGCTGGTCAGCCTCACCAGTGTAGGGGTCCTGTGTGCCACCAAGCTGGTCAGCTTCACCAGTGTAGGGGTCCTGTGTGCCACCAAGCTGGTCAGCTTCACCAGTGTAGGGGTCCTGTGTGCCACCAAGCTGGTCAGCTTCACCAGTGTAGGGGTCCTGTGTGCCACCAAGCTGGTCAGCTTCACCAGTGTAGGGGTCCTGTGTGCCACCAAGCTGGTTAGCTTCACCAGTGTAGGGGTCCTGTGTGCCACCAAGCTGGTCAGCTTCACCAGTGTAGGGGTCCTGTGCCACCAAGCTGGTCAGCTTCACCAGTGTAGGGGTCCTGTGTGTCACCAAGCTGGTCAGCTTCACCAGTGTAGGGGTCCTGTGCCACCAAGCTGGTCAGCTTCACCAACTGGCCAGAGTCAGGAGATGCAGCAGCAGGTTACATTATGTTTTGTATTACAGGGCAGTCAGGTTACATTATGTTTTGTATTACAGGGTAGTCAGGTTAGGTTCAGATTCATTATCATATTTTTATAGTTTGAGAATTAAAACTGCATTGTGCTTGTTGCAATGTATACAATTATTCTAGATTTTGGTAACACTGAACTGGAAACCCTGGTGGACCATTTCAAGCCTGTCCTGGAGACCTCTGGCATCCATGTTGAAAGGATCCCTGACCAGTGGACTGTCCTGGAGACCTCTGGCATCCATGTTGAAAGGATCCCTGACCAGTGGACTGTCCTGGAGACCTCTGGCATCCATGTTGAAAGGATCCCTGACCAGTGGACTGTCCTGGAGACCTCTGGCATCCATGTTGAAAGGATCCCTGACCAGTGGACTGTCCTGGAGACCTCTGGCATCCATGTTGAAAGGATCCCTGACCAGTGGACTGTCCTGGAGACCTCTGGCATCCATGTTGAAAGGATCCCTGACCAGTGGACTGTCCTGGAGACCTCTGGCATCCATGTTGAAAGGATCCCTGACCAGTGGACTGTCCTGGAGACCTTTGGCATCCATGTTGAAAGGATCCCTGACCAGTGGACTGTCCTGAAGGTACAGATGTACCAAGAGTCCCAGTCCCTGCAGAAGATGTCCTGGTTCCGTGTCAACAGGAGCCATCAGCATTCCTGCTGTGATTTGCTGGAATTGGTTGACCTGGTCATGTCCTTCCCTGCCACTGCAGCTGGATGTGAAAGAGGTTTTAATACCATTAAACAGGTGAAAATTGATTGGCCGTCCAACCTAAAGTCTGATACACTGTCAGATCTCCTTATGGTCCAGCTTTCCTCTCCAGAGATCAGGTAGTATGATCCAATAAAAGCTGTGAGGAGCAGGAGGCCAGACTTCATGGACCGTGTAAAGAGGATGATTGCGATAGAGAGTGAGGAGTCTGAAGAGGAGGTTTAAGTTTATTAAAATGATTAAGCATCTGATAAGTTTACAAAACCTTCCAATGTAATGTTATGTTTGATCCTTAAGTACATTTAATAGCAAATATCTTTTTTGAGTTCAAGACTTCTTCAGTTATATTCAGGCTGGGAAATTAAATCTAGCCACAGTCTAAATTAATCAGCACCTGACAAGTCTCTATTTTACCTGTATTTTATCAGAGTATTTCTACTAAAAGTAAAGGATTTGTAGACCTGCTTCCCCTGTTTCCCCTTCGTATCAGGAGAACACCAGTTCTATGTCCACTGCACTTCTCATAATTGTATCTTACCATTGTTGTTGCCCTGTTTTGACTTCTATTCATTGTATCTGATATGTTTTGTTTATTTCATTGTGTGCCCACTGTTTTGCATTTTTGTACTCTACAGTTGTTTTAAAATGTGCTCTACAAATAAACTTGATTTGATTAACCGTTGATCAATATATTAAATCATTTTGTTTCATATTTTGCTCTGGCCTCTTCTTCTCAATGAAATGTACTGAAATGAATGTATATGTGACAGCGAAGTGAAGTGAAGTGAAGATGTTGTTTCATACCTTCACCACCTGGGGATGGAACGTCAGAAAGTCCAGGACCCAATTGCACATGGCGGTTTGATAGGGCAGTGTGATGGCGATTGCATCATCTGTGGAGTGGTGGGTCTAGGGTGGCCGGTAAGGTGGAGGTGATTTGATCCTTAACTAGTCTCAAAGCACTTCATGATGACAGAAGTGAGTGCTACGGGGCGGTAGTCATTTTGTTCACTTATCTTTGCCTTCTTGGGTACAGGAACAGTGGTGGCCTTCTTGAAGCATGTGGGGACAGCAGACTGGGATAGGGGGCGATTGAATATGTCCGTAAACACACCAGCCAGCTGGTCTGCACATGCTCTGAGGACGCGGCTAGGGATGCTATCTGGGCCAGCAGCCTTGCGAGAGTTAACACCTTTAATTGTCTTACTCACTTCGGCCACGGAGAAGGGGGGGCTGTGACGGTGGCACTGTATTATCCTCAAAGCGGACAAAGAAGGTATTTAGTTTGTCTGGAAGCAACGTCGGGGTCCGTGACGTGGCTGGTTTTCTTTTAGTAGTCTGTGATTTCCTGTAGACCCTGCCACATACGTCTTGTGTCTGAGCCGTTGAATTGCGACTTTGTCCCTATAGCGACATTTCGCTTGTTTGATTGCCTTGCTGGGGAATAACTACACTGCTTATATTCAGCCACATACCCAGTCCTCTTTCCATGGTTAAATGCGATGGTTCACGCTTTTAGTTTTGCGCAAATGCCGCCATCCATCCACGGTTTCTAGTTAGGTAGGTTTTAATAGTCACAATGGGTACAACATCTCAAATGCACTTCCTCATAAACTCACTCACCGAGTCAGCGTATAGATTGATGTTATTCTCTGAGGCTGTCTAAAAACCTGTTTTCGTTCTGGGAAGAGTCAAGGGGACTGAATACTTTCCGAAGGCACTGTACGTGTTTGGCAAGCGGGAACGAAGAACACTGTGTGTTAGCTAGGACTCCGGTACACATCAGACGGGAGAGGTAGCTAGCTAGCACACCGGTAGACCCCAATTGTTGGGCAGTGTTTTCCCGCAGTTCTGTTAACGACGGTGAGGGCCAGTGTTGTAGATGTTTGGCAGGTGTTTAGGACACTGGGTGCTAGCTAGCTAGGACTCCGTTACACAGCAGGCGGATAGGTAGCTAGCTAGCAATAGCTAAGACACCGGTAGACAGTATCCTTCGCCTCCGCATGTCGGACACTGTTTTCCCTCAGTTCTGTTAACGACAGTGAGGGCAGGTGTTCGGCAGGCGGGAGCGAAGGACACTTTGTGCTAACTTGTTAGGTAGCTAGGAGGACTCCGATACGTAGCAGGCAGGGACACAGCAGTGAAGGACACTGTCTGCTACATGCAGAAACGCCCTGAATTGCGGGATGCAATCACACACTATTGAACGAGATAGCAGCGGAAGAGTCATCAGGCTTGTCTGACACACAGTAGGCCTTCTTGTAATTTGAGCTGTAGTTCAAGTCATAAGCAATAAGTGGAGGCAAATCAGAGACCCAGTGCAACACTGTAACTGTTCCCCCGGATTTGAAGCTGGTAGAATGTTTATCAACTGCTGTCATAATGTTGGGCGGCAGAAAGGCCCGTTAGGTGGCAAACCCTCTGGAATCTGTGATGACCACACCCAGTGAATGAATCTTGTGAGAATGCCACAATTTATATATCGACAGCAAAAAACATAAAAATAGCAAGCTATTGCTGCACAAATATATGATCCATTAACAAACAGCCGTGCATATTGGTCATGTCTGCTGTGCAACAAAGTAGCCATTCATTTGAACATTTCTGCTTACGTCAAAGTGTTGCACTTGCTTGAATATTCTACTCAGATCAACAAGCGTTTTCTGTCACTATCCAGTGATATTATGTCACTCTCCCCAAACACTGAAATTCATCCCAGGGGTAGGGTATTTTACAGTGGTAAACGATGTGATAAGAGTCACTGTCTCAAAGCCACAAGAAGGTAGAACATATTTCAAATGTTGCTTGTTGGCCTGAATGCCAAGCATCACGTCTGGAGGAAACCTGACCACAATCCCTATGGTGAAGCATGATGGTGGCAGCATCATGCTGTGATGATGTTTTTTAGTGGCAGGGGCTGGTAGACTAGTAAGCATCGAGGCAAATATGAACAAGGAGCAAAGTACAGAGATATCCATGATGAAAACCTGCTCCAGAGCGCTCAGGACCTCAGACTGGGGCGAACATACATCTTCCAACAGGACAATGACCCTAAGCACACAGCTAAGGCAACGCAGGAGTGGCTTCGGGACAAGTCTCTTAATGTCCTTGAGTGGCCCAGCCAGAGCCCGGACTTGAACCCGATCGAACATCTCTGGAGAGACCTGAAAATAGCTCTGCAGCAACACTCCCCATCCAACCTGACAGAACTTGAGAGGATCTGCAGAGAAGAATGGAAGAAACTCTCCAAATACAGATGTGCCAAGCTTGTAACATCATACCCAAGAAGATTCGATGCTGTAATCACTGCCAAAGGTGCTTCAATAAAGTACTGTGTAAAGGGTCTGAATACTTATGTAAAATACATTAGCAAAAAAATCTAAACCTGTTTTTGCTTTGTCATTATGTGGTATTTTCTGTTTAGGTTGATGAGGGGAAAAACAATGTAATACATTTGAGAATAAGGCTGTAACGTAACAACATGTGGAAAAAGTCAAAGGGTCTGAATACTTTCCGAAGGCACTGTATTTGTGTGTTCAGGACTGGTGAAGATAGTGAGCCGCCTGGGTCTCCGGTTTCTTCTTCTACGGAAAAAGATCATCGTGATGATAATGGGGAACCACTGCTGGAAAGAGCCCCATTATTAATTGGTCAAATAACTCCGCAATTTCTACTTTCACAATAGCTGTTCAGGGCCAGAGCAGGCTAGGCCACAGTCAAGAGCTGAGTCGGGTGTGAGACAAAAATTAAGGAAGGATGGATGGAAATAAATAAACAAATGACAATGCAGGGATTGGAGGTGCAACAAGATTTTAGCCTTGACATTGTGGCCTAACAATCAGGTGATTATCTGAGACATTTCCTAATGGAAATGCATCAAGCAAATCATTGAGGCTATGAATTACCTAAGAATGTAAATGTATTTGTGTTTAATACATACAGGATGACATTGAAAGATTCTGTTTTGTGGCACGTTTTATTTGTCTGACAATGTCATGGTTATCACTGTATCCTTGGAGAATATCTTGAATCTCATATGGTCACCTATACATTTGAAATCAATATTCGTTCATATTCGCAAGTTTGATGTGATTTCACCGATGATTCATTTTATGTCAATTTGGAGTACATTGTTGACCCAATTTCAATCGCTGCCATTTCAAGTATGAGGAAGAACATATTCAGAAAATAGGCGTTGCCATCAAAACACCGGGGTTTAGATTTATCACAAACAGCTGAAAAAGAGAATCACTGACGGTACGTTTATAGCACCACGCCACCACTGCTCTGAATGTCTCTCAAAGCACTTTTGAATTTGAACCATGCTATGAAAAACTGTTTTTGTATTCACCCAGTGGTGATTGAATAGCATAATAATATAATAGCATAATAATAATAAACCTTGTTTATAATAATGATTGCTTACCAATGGTTCACTGTTACAAGCTCCATAAATGTAATTCATTAAAGCCATTGCTATGATCACTGCAGCTTGTTGTTAGTAACCACTGGTACATATTCAGGAAATCTTCCTGACAGCTTTGGTGCTATGATGTTATTAAAGGAACATCACACTTTCACATATTTTCCACTCATTTGGAATTGAGGCATGTAGCTGGATCTACACAACCAATGTTGTGGGATTTGCTGATATTGATATTACTCTACATTATTTGTACTCCATATAGTTGTACAAGACAATGCGATGAGAGGCCACTTTTTTTACTCGCTGAAGTGATGCCTGCATGCCTGTACAGTACTGACAGTGGTGATAGCTCGCTCTGCATGCTGCTCCTTCCTCAGAGGAGCTGGGCTGCACAGAGATAAATAGAGAGAGGGGGGAAGAGGGAGAGCACATAGAGAGAGGGGAGAGCAAGAGTGCACAGAGAAGAGAGAGAGGTGTAACTGCAGTATGATTAGGCTCGGAATAAGCTTATTTCTATCCCTCCCCTACTATTGTGAAAGAAATGAAGATGAATAATATAATTATAGTGAAGGATTATTTACTATATACAGGAAGGGCTTAAAGCCATGTGCGAGCCACAGAAAAGCCCCTGTCATTGAGATCAAGAGTGTTTCCTCGCCTGGCTACAGAAGGAGGAAGACATCTTTCTAACATCAAGTCCACAAGTACCTAGACACTGTCTGTCTGTTCCTACCACCTCTCTCACCATCTTTTTTTCATCTTCCACAGGGAAACGCCACCATCTCTACCCCCATTTCTGACCACTCCTGGAGTTTAAAGGTAGGTCCTCCCCTGTGGCTTGAAATTCTTTCTGGAGTTCCAGTCTTTTTGTGGCACAATTTATATTTTTCTCTTGCGTGAGTAATAACATAGTAAGATTTATTTGATGTATTTTTGCCCTTTTTTCTCCCCAATTTCATGGTATCCAATTGGTAGTAGTTACAGTCTTGTCTCATAGCTGCAACTCCTATATGGACTCGGGAGAGGCGAAGGTCGAGAGCCATGCGTCCTCCGAACACAACCCAACTCAACCTAGCCGCACTGCTTCTTGACACAATGCACATCCAACCCGGAAACCAGCCGCACCAATGTGTCGGAGGAAACACCGTACACCTGGCGTGCACTGCGCCCAGCCCGCCACAGGAGTCGCTAGTCTGCGATGAGACAAGGATATCCCTGCCGGCCAAACCCTCCCTAACCCGGACGATGCTGGGCCAATTGGGCACCACCCCATGGGCCTCCCGGTCGTGGCCGGCTGTGACAGAGCCTGAGCTCGAACCCAGAATCTCTGGTGGCACAGCTAGCACTGCGATGCAGTGCCTTAGACCACTGCGCCACCCGGGAGGCCATAGTAAGATTGATTGCCATGTAATTACCACAGCTTTATACTGGGCCTATATTTCACTGTTTATGCTGAATTCCTATTTTGACACCCATTGTCGTTTTCACAGAGGCAGGAAAGTCTTCCCACCTGTAACTTAATGACACTTCTGTGTGCTCCTGTCTATAAGTACCTAGGTGTCTGGCTAGACTGTAAACTCTCCTTCCAGACTCATATCAAACATCTCCAATCTAAAATCAAATCTAGAGTCGGCTTTCTATTCCGCAACAAAGCCTCCTTCACTCACGCCACCAAACTTACCCTAGTAAAACTGACTATTCTACCGATCCTCGACTTCGGCGATGTCATCTACAAAATAGCTTCCAATACTCTTCTCAGCAAACTGGATGCAGTTTCAGCAAACTGGATGCAGTTTATCACAGTGCCATCCGTTTTGTTACTAAAGCACCTTATACCACCCACCACTACGACCTGTATGCTCTAGTCGGCTGGCCCTCGCTACATATTCGTCGCCAGACCCACTGGCTCCAGGTCATCTACAAGTCCATGCTAGGTAAAGCTCCGCCTTATCTCAGTTCACTGGTCACGATGGCAACACCCACCCGTAGCACGTGCTCCAGCAGGTGTATCTCACTGATCATCCCTAAAGCCAACACCTCATTTGGCTGCCTTTCCTTCCAGTTCTCTGATGCCTGTGACTGGAACAAATTGCAAAAATCACTGAAGTTGGAGACTTTTATCTTCCTCACCAACTTTAAACATCTGCTATCTGAGCAGCTAACCGATCGCTGCAGCTGTATATAGTCCATCGGTAAATAGCCCACCGAATATACCTACCTCATCCCCATACTGTTTTTATTTATTTACTTTTCTGCTCTTTTGCACACCAGTATCTCTACCTGCACATGACCATCTGATCATTTCACCAGTGTTAATCTGCAAAATTTTAATTATTCGCCTACCTCCTCATGCCTTTTGCACACAATGTACATAGACTCTTTTTTCTACTTTGTTATTGACTTGTTTATTGTTTACTCCATGTGTAACACTGTGTTGTTGTCTGTTCACACTGCTATGCTTTATCTTGGCCAGGTCGCAGTTGTAAATGAGAACTTGTTCTCAACTAGCCTACCTGGTTAAATAAAGGTGACATAAATAAATCAAATAAAAAATAAATAAAAAATTCTTATGGGAATTTATTTACCTCAGAACCACCACATTGTCTGCTAAGTTTCCACCTGTTTTGTTAAGGGAGGTTTAAAACACACACGTTTAAAATTCACACTTGAATGAATCCCATTTGGTGGGAAACTGCTCACTGGTGTGGAGGCTTAAAGTTGTAAATCTGTCCCAAGTGACTTTGTCCACAGTATCAGAACATTACATCAAATCTACTTGGAATGCATTGATTTCTTATTGAAGATCCAAAGATGACCACAGTAACCTACTGTTAATTGTTTCTCTCTATAGCATGTGTTTGTTTGATAGGAGCAAGAGGTTATAGGTTGTTCGTCTTGATGCTAATGCTCAATTTTGAGTCATCATAGTCTCTGCTTGCTTCTTTAAAGTATTGCACTAAGGAACAGGATGCCATCTGGGACGTGTCCTCTGAGTATATCAGGGAATTTACCACGTCATCTGTCCTACAGACTCTGTGTGCTTGCCTTTCAATCTCTTTTCTGTATTTATGAGATGGAGGTGAAATTGGGATTACACAGGACCATCAGATAAGGACAAAGAACACTACGTCTATATTGTTTCACAACAAGTACTGCTATCATCTTAGGATATGACACTTAGAAGTTAGCTAGATGATGTGTCTGCAGCAGAATGAATCAGATCCCCAACATTACAACAGCACACATGCATACACACCAATAGCATGGTGGCCGTTATGACGTACGGTATGTGACACTGCAGTAGGCTGGAGCTCCAGTATGGTGGCTACTTGTTATGTGGTAATCACAATGTAGATATGTTCTGGGTGGGTGTGCCCAAGGTGCCTCGGGCCAGGGGAGGGCTGTGCAGTGTGGTGCCACATTGACAGTGAGATGTGTAGTACAGAGAGAGACTGAGAGAGAGAGGGTTCACCGGGTGCAGAGTGCACACTGTACTGTACGGAGCTGTGAGTCACACACCCCATTGACGGCAGTGCGGTGGAGTCGGGAGGACAGGAGGAGGAGCGGCTGAGCAATGTCACGGCCATTAGAGATGGAGCAGCCAAGGCACCCTCAGCCGCTGCCGCCGGAGAATCATCATGGATCTGTCCTGGATACAGTAGCCATTCATCTCCACACCACCCCCAACACCAACGCCTCTCCAAAGACTTGTTGAGATGTTATTGGGCACTGGAGGATGACTCATCGAAACGCTGTTTGATATCCTTCTTCATCTTTTGTGAGACTATTGGCTTTTGTTTGCTGGTTTATACTGTTGTTTATGATGCGT
This sequence comes from Oncorhynchus masou masou, assembly GCF_036934945.1. Taxonomy (NCBI): domain Eukaryota; kingdom Metazoa; phylum Chordata; class Actinopteri; order Salmoniformes; family Salmonidae; genus Oncorhynchus; species Oncorhynchus masou. Next base: position 18,705,159 of record NC_088212.1, read on the forward strand.
TTCTCTATTTGCTTGCCACTATTCAGTACACCTAGCAGTGAAGGGTGATTGAGCAGTTGTCAGAACAGAAAATGTGTACTCACTCCTGTGGAACAGGTGTTTTATAAAACAATATGCCTAGTATCATTTCCACAGAGTGTTGGTACACCAGTCTTTAATCAAACTCCTGTCAAGACGTTATTTGTTTTGACAGCCATCGGTTTGGTCCAACTCTGGTTGTGTTTACTTATACTACATTACTCTGGGGCCATATGTATCAAACTACGATCAGCTACACCTGTCCATGTAATCTGATTCATTGTGATCTAAAAAGGCAAAACTGATCGTAAATCAGAGCTCCTACTTCGAGATGCTTGATACATGCAGCCTCTGTCCTGTGCTGCCCCTCAGGGCCGCCTTGTCTAGCAGTCTTGGGTGATGCTGCATTTTTGCAGCCTTTGGCCTTTTCCTGGTGCACTGGATATGGCGGGTATGTAACCCTCTGTCTGAGGCGACCAGCCCAGCACTAGCAGGGCCAGAATATCATTTCTCTTTCTTTACCTTTTCAGGCTTGTTACGGCTGCTTACAATGAAGTCATCTATTAAAGGAACATGTCTATACCCAATCTATCTGATTGTCTATTTTGAGAGTTTCTTATATAATGACAAGTAGCACAAGTTGTCTCTTGTCTGTCAACCCCTATAGGGGTAGACACAGGTGTCTGCGCTGGATCCTTAATGTCTTGTAACTGGACCCTACTGGAGTGCAGTAACAGGAGCTCAAACTCGGTAACTGTGTTTGACATGCAGCTCGGTTGTGTCGTTGAAGGGACCTTGCCCGTGAGTCTTGGTTGGGTTGTGAATGGAGACAAGTCCTGTTGGTGGAAATCTATGGAGACGCCTCGTCTCGAGCCGCTGGGGAGATTGATGCATTAGAAGAGCGAGCAAAGAGCAGGCATGTTGATGCAGGAGAATGTTGGGAATGCTGATGTGCACCAGCAGCACAAGGCTGTGACAACCCAATGGGGGAGGAGGAGGGTAGGTATGTGTCTCTAAACATTCATCCATCCTGTTCTGATACTGAGGGAAGGAGTTGGCCTGAGGGGGGGGGGGGGGTCTGTCATAGCTACATTTAATGTGTATGCATATGTGTGTGTGTGTATGTGGCATCATGTTACCCCCGCTGTGCGTTGCTTCACAGTCGTTCTTCACTGGCTAGCTTTATGTCTCCCTCCCCGCTGTAAAGCTGCCAGTTGAAGAGCTGTTGTGGGTAACTATGACTACAGAACTCTGCAGATGGGGATGTTAAGACATGATTCAATCTAATTCAGGGCCCCTGATACCCCTCAGGTCTTGGACAAATCTACAGTTTTATACAGAGCAAATCACTGAATGGAATTCTTTACTAACTCACATTTTTCAGACCAAAAGTAAATCCACCTTCAAGAAAACAAAAGCACATCTAATGTGATCGACCGTATTACTGGACAGAGACTAGAGAGCATCTACTGAATGTAAAATGTATTACCTGTCAGGTATTTTAATTGTATGTAATGTCTAATTGTTAAATGTTTATAATGTCTTAATGACAATTGCAATTGTTTGTAATGTCTTTTTAGTTCTGTGTTGGACCCCAGGAAGATTAGCTGACGTTATGCTGTCAACTAATGGGGATCCCAGAGTCAAATTGAGGGTTGATCGATGAGGACATGTTTTTGCCTGAGGAGTGGGTCAAACAATGTGTACTACTAGCACTGGATCAAAACAGAGGGTTATGGAAGTAGTTTACAAACGATTAATCATAATTGTTACTGCAGGAGTATGTAAAATCATTTAGTTTAACAATTTTGTTTGGACAGTTCTTGCATTCTCGCAGACTAGGGCCACATCCTCAAGTTTCCAAGTATTGACCGCACTGCGGCTTTATGGGTAACAAATAAAACAGACATGGGAGCTGACAGCCTTCAGCGGGACTCCACTTCTTATTTATCACCTACACGTTCTCCAGAAGGGCCACACTTTAGTCCAGAATCCAGTTCTGTATGTATCCACACAGCCAGTCCCAATTCACCCCTTCCTCTTGGACTCTAACCCGCAAATGTTTGCAGATATGTAAGGTGGAAGCAATATGGTGGAAGCTCCACCACTACACTGCTTATACCTATCCATATACTACAGATCTGCTAACGTTAAAGGGTTAGGTCCAAGGGGGAGGGGTAGGGAGCGAATTGGGGCCAGCTGACCCAGTTGGCATGTGTTGTCGATGTTACGGACTACCTGTCTGCTGAGATCTCCACCCTCAAACAGAAGAAGTTCAACATGGTGACATTCGCGCACATCCCGGGCCTGTTGAACCAGGACAGGCCTCCCTTTGATGTCAACTGCGCTATCACCTCATTTGGTATGATTCCATGACTCGCCCCCTTCTCTGGTGTGGCTTCACATACAGTAAATCCACGCACGCACGCACGCATGCACAAACACACACACCCTGATCACATCACATAGGTTGGACTACATCACCTTGTGTAATCATTCTGGTCTGTTGGTGGGTGGGTCTGTGGGTGGGTGGGGGGTAACAAAGAGGATGCCTTTTGAAATAACTCTTCATCTTTTAAAAAATCACTCTACCCTGGGCTGCCTCTTATCTTTACGTATCTCTCCAGGGGAGCAGGCAGACCTGGTTTTGTGTTCTTTGACCCCATGGGCCAGGCGCTGTGCAAGCGCACCCTCAACATCATGAAGAAACTTTGCGATAAGATTGTGGACAAGCTGCGATTCTACCTCAGCAAGGCAGACGAAGCCGGGAGGGAGCTGGACAGACAGGTCAGTTACTCTTTGATGTTCGTTAAACCTGTATCTAGATCTCTAGATCCCTCTGCTGTCCATGCAGTGACTGGATCGATGTCTGTAAATAAATGTGTTTATGCTACTGTAGTTGGTTCAGAACTGGGTGGTATTACATTTTAAGATATAATAAATATATTCTCCAAGCCAATATTTGGAGGATATATTTGCACGGGTGTTGTTATTATATTGGCCGGCAAACCATGCCAATATATCCTCCAAACACCTGCTTTGAGGTGTGGTGGAAATGTAATATTCATTACATACTATACTGTTTAATTAGACATACTATGCTATTTTTACCTAGATAATTGTCCATTGCTATATGTTAATATAGTTATTTTTTTATTTCACCAGGTAGGCCAGTTGAGAACAAGTTCTCATTCACAACTGCAACCTGGCCAAGATAAAGCAAAGCAGTGCGACAAAAACAACACGGAGTTACACATGGGATAAACAAACGTACAGTCAATAACACAATAGAAAAATCTGTATACAGTGTGTGCTAATTAAGTAAGGAGGTAAGGCAATAAATAGGCCAATAGTGGCAAAGTAATTACAGGCTTTCTTGTGTGGCTTAGTCATAAGACTGGGCTTACAGCTAAGAGCCATTTGGGTGCGACCGCAGCATGTGACATCCCATGGGTTTACTATCTACAGGAAGTCACATGTATGGAAACTTGCAGAAAGGAGCACATGATAGTGTTTTCTGTTGTGGATACAGTTAGACGGTTGAGCCCTTTGGCTATCAACCTCATGCTATCTTAAATCTGCACAGACAACTAATTGCCTCTTACACACTATCTGCTGACTGGCACGTATACAAAAAGAGTGTACTTCTCTATAAAAGCTGAGAACCGACACTGTTCGTTGGGCCTTAACTGCCCAACTGTTGAAGTGCATAGTTAATTAACTGCTCAATTTTTACAAATATTATAATAATGTGTTGTTTGAACTACCACAGCAATTGGCGACGAGGATGGGACGCTAACTCCGCTTACTGATCGTTCCTGAGGAGACCGAGGTTAACTGCGCACAGGGGCTACAGTAGACGCGGCTCAGGGTAACCACATTCAGATTAAGCGCAGCAGGAAAGGGACCTGCCTCTGACTGGCAGGGAGCGTCAGTGAGTAGATACAGTGGTTCCTCCTTTAAAAGTTGCGAACTTATATCGCGGGACTTAGAGGTACCCATCATCATGGCATCATTGCTCCAGACCACCACAGGGGGGAGTTACAGCACTCATTATGCATTTGGGTCCCAAGGTTTTTATATGACCAATCATATAGAGTGGTTTCAATGACGAATTTGACGCGAGCTACCCGTCCCTGGTGACTTTCTACGGGGGAAGCAAATTTAAGTAATTGTAACATCACAACAAGTCAAGCAAAAAATGTACAATTGTACAATTAAGAGGAATATTTTAGTTAATGTAGAGACAAACAATTGTGCATATTTTTTTATCATAAAGTTAATTTACAAAAATCACTATTTAGCAAGTGTTTTTTTAACCTTTATTTAACTAGGCAAGTCAGTTAAGAACAAATTCTTATTTTCAATGACGGCCTAGGAACAGTGGGTTAACTGCCTGTTCAGGGGCAGATCGACAGATTTGTACCCTGTCAGCTCGGGGGTTTGAACTTGCAACCTTCCGGTTACTCGTCCAACACTCTAACCACTAGGCTACCCTGCCGCCCCAATATAAATTATATAAGTTAGCTGACTAGCTGACATTAGCCAGCTAGTTAGCTGGTGTTATGACATGAGTATGACATTCTAATTTGTGTTGTTTAATGTTTTAGGGACTCCTGAGAAAACCCGCAAACCAGGCTGTCATCATGAGACACAGTGAAAAGTATCCAGCTAGCTAAAGCATTTACTGCAAATTGAATGTACAATTGTGTAAGCTTACCTTGCCGTGCAATGCAGCGGAAGTAACATAGCTAGCTAACTATTTAACGGTAACTAACTCACTTTTGTACATCGCACTGGTCCGTGCAATTTACCTTATTTTAGCGCCCAAAAAACGTAATACTTCCAGATCAACTGTAATATCAATACCATTGTTACGGTTTTGTTTCTCTTCTTCCTCTGAAGAGGATGTGTAGCAGGGATCGGACCAAAATGCAGCGTGGTTATTTGTATACATCTTTAATAAAGATGAAAACACAAATAATACAAAACAACAAACGTAAAGTAAAAACAGCTTATCTTGTGCAAACAAACACAGAGACAGGAACAATCACCCAAGAAACACTCAAAGAATATGGCTGCCTAAATATGTTTCCCAATCAGAGACAATGATAAACACCTGCCTCTGATTGAGAACCACTTCAGGCAACCATAGACGTTTATAGATAACCCCACTATACCACAATCCCAATACCTACAACAACAAAAAACAAGACAAAACACACCACATAATTAACCCATGTCACAACCTGGCCTGACCAAAATAATAAAGAAAACAGAAAATACTAAGACCAGGGCGTGACAACCATTGTAAAGCACAATTTCTCCCCTCTTTAACAAACCAATGATGAGACCTTCATGATGCCCATCTCTGCATGATTCAAGAAGGCAATGAGCTCCGTCGGGTCTTTTTAAAAATGGCAGGTGGGGAAGCGAAACTTACTGCGTGATAGTGAGAGGGGAAAGATCTTTTTTCACCTGTCCAACTTATCACCTTATCACCTCTAAAATGAAAATAGGACACTGTAAAGAGTTTATATAACTTGTTATTCCATACCTATTTGTAGGTTTGTGTCGAATCTGAATTGGGTTTTTAGGGCGGCGCTAAAGTTATCTTCAGAAGTTAACAGCGGCTTTTGAGAGTCATGATGGCTTGCAGTTATGACGCAAAAAATGACTAGGTAATGTTATCCCCCTTACCCTGTCCCTTTCTTATTTTTAAGCGGTGAGATAAGCGCTACACCTGGTGGAGAGAGGCTGTCAGACACAGAATTAGTTGGTTTAATTGTGCTGTACCGTTACGTCATGACACGACACAATTTAAAATACAGCGTCGGAGTGGTCCGTTTTTTCTACTTTCACTCCAATACTTTTGATCCATTACCATGTCAATCAACGCATGAATAGAAACGTAGTTCACATCCCAGATTTTGATGTCAACACAGTTGCTGCAGTCCCATTAGTTTTCATCGCAGCCTCGTTTGAATGTTGTGGTTGCTCAAATTTGTACGGAATGGGGTTAGTCACCATTACTTGCTTATTGTGTAGTGGAGGATAAGAATAACTGTATGCCTATGGATGTGTAGCTAGCTACAGGATGTAGCCGATCTGTGTATGGACCCTAAAATGTTAGGTTCTGAACTAATATTCATACCAATCTATGAACCTCAGCTATCATAGTTGTTGCATCAACATCAAGTCTGAATGGCATTAATGAAGCCTATGGATAGAGTAGAATATAATAACTTTAGTGCCAAGGATGCAAGTCCTATATACATGTACTGTAGTTATTACCACGCATGAGATCCCAACATTGTAGCCTGTACATTGAATATATTCACTGATCATGTACTCTTCCTTGGCAATTAAAGGTGCTGTTCAGGTATGAATCTCTGTGAGACATTCTTTTTCAGTCATATCCAATACCAGGTGTATCAAACTCCATTCATTGAATGATGCTGTGTCTGCATGTATGTACTACAATTATACACTTCAACAGTGTTTACCACTCCTGCACCTGGGGCATCAATGATTACCCATTGTAGCTATGCAATAGAGAATAAACGTGATTTAAGTAAAGGCTGATTTGTAATTCATATATACAGAAATACACCTATTCATATCTAACTCCCTTCATCTGCATTAATCTGATGACACAGGATAGGTGTAGTATTCCAATGAGATACTTAATTTCAACCAGTGGAGAATGTGAAACGCTTTATTGAAAATTCATTATCTAGGTGTTATAAATACATAATACATGCATTATAAATATAACAATTGTAATATATTAAATAAAAGTTCAAGCTATACTTCAATGCACATATGGTGTGTATTATAAAACAAAGGGGAAGAAAGAAGAGGTGGGGAGAGAGGTGTAGAAGACAGGAAACAAGAGGTAAAACAGAGGAGCAGGGAAGACAGCATATGATTCATGAATTACAGTGCCCTAATATTCTCTCAGTTCATCACAATTACATAGTGTCTCTTGCGGTGTCTCCTAACCAGCCTTGGGCTCCCAGTCAGAAGGTTATCTTAAGAGCGGGTGAGGTGGCATTGACGGGACTGGCTTCCTCTCTCACATCAAAACATACCTGCAGACGGGAGACAGATGGATAGAGAGAGAACATGGTTAAGCTTTCTTTTTTTTTATTCTAACACGGTCAGTCATCATAATCATCGGGAGGTGAAATACAAAAACTGACCTTGGATCATTAACTCTGGGACTACTACATCTCTATCTGTATTTCAATGTAAAGCATCTCTTTAATAATATAAGTATAATATCCCTTATAACAAATAGTGATAACATTGGATAGATAGATAGATGCATGTGACAATAGCAGGATCATATCAAGGATAGCTTCACAAATTAATATAAAAATATCACTTGAAGCTTGATTATGACTTGATCATTTGAATCAGCTATATACAAAAATGAATCGGCAAAAACTAAAATGTGCACCCCTTTGAGTCCCCAGGACCAGGACTGAGAACAGCTGCTCCTCATTGGGACCTCTTCATCCTCAGACAGGCTTTCACAGCTCTCTGCAGACAGGCTTTCACAGCTCTCTGCAGACAGGCTTTCACAGCTCTCTGTATCCAAGGACAGAAAACCTCACAAGAACTAGACTACACAAAAGTACCTGCTCTCTCTAGAATAGCCTAGTCTCTCACTTTGACAGCTGGGCCTGCTATCCTTTCACCCTCCTCCAAAAAATACAAATGTTTGCCTTTATCAAGAGTTGCACTGGGGATAAAACAATACCCTACATAGTGTAGGAGGACAGCACCTAAAAAAGATGGAGACTCATTACTAATCGAAGAGCATGCATGTATATGTCCTGACCAAAAGATGTCAGTGGTACTGTAGGGTTCACTTGACGTTGCAGCACAGCAAGATTCTCAGTAGACAGGGGGCATGGGATGTCAGGAACAATGACCCCATTGTCAGTGTTTCCAGATTCCAGAATATCCTCCTGATAAAGCAGGTCCTCTACCTGCTGAATCTGTAATTCTCGAAAGATAAATCTGGCAGCAACAGGGGCTTGATAGTCCAGTGAAAATGAAAAATAACACAGAACAGTTTAATTACCTCTGGTTATGGACACTTTTGCCAGCAATAAAGCTTCCATGGCCTGTTCCTCGGACAGTGAACATACATCTGGCAATATCTACATTTTCGAACAGGGGCTTGATAGTCCAGTGAAAATGGCTGGGTGTTTATGTGGTGTAAATCTTAAAATTAGAAGATGACATATTAAGGGTTTTTAAATGAATGCATGTGTGAGAGGTTCCATGTACAACAAGACAGGCAGAGAGGAAGAGAGAAAAATAACACAGAACAGTTTAATTACCTCTGGTTATGGACACTTTTGCCAGCAATAAAGCTTCCACGGCCTGTTCCTCGGACAGTGAACATACATCTGGCAATATCTACATTTTCGACCCCTTGATCAGCTCGCACTCTGAAAGTAAAGAAAATATATGAAAACAATAACTGAGAAATGACCGTCCAATTTAAAGCAGCAGATGCCATTTTCAGGATACGTCAATACAGCACAGAAAGCTTAACACCAGACTGGTATTGTGGTTGTTCATTAGGTGATGGGAAATATGCAATATGCATACAAGTGGGAGCAGGAACAGAGTATTTTTGCCAAGCAATGCTACGAAGCTGGATCATTCTGGCAATGATACCTGCACCATCTACATGCTGCAAAGACTCCCTAACTCTTCACCATAGTACACGATGGCCCATTGATTGGAGACTTCCTTTGACCATTCTAAAGCCTGAATGGGACATCCTTGCCTAACGTCCCTGACTTTCTGGTCTAACTCTTCATCTGACACATCAGAATAGTATTCCCTGACAGAGATATTGTGTTCTTTCATCCTTCTGTAAAAAAGCTAATTGTTACACTGTCATGAAATATGATTGTATATTGACTATGAAACAAATAGGACATGGCCTACTTATGAGTTGCCATGAAAGAAAGTTATATGAATTCAAATGAAAATGGCGATAGCAGGCATTCGTAGCTAAATGTTTTGGGTTAGCTTGAGAAAGATAATTGCATGATTTATCATTCTACGGTATGTATGTATCTATGTAATATAGGAGAATGTTATGAACCGACACTGAATCTTACGAGCTAACTACTAGCTATATAGAAGTTGGATGGAAGAACGCCCAGTGCTGCTTACCTGAGATGCCATCATCACACAGTCCGTTGTAGGTTTCCGCTATGACTTCCTTTGTGTCGGAAAGAAAGGCTGAACAGTATTGGTTTTAATCAAAATGACACTCAAAAAAATGGCCAAAATGGAGGGTGGTTGATAGCGAAATTAAATTGGATTTTTGTTTTCAAATATATTTTTTGTTCTCGAAATATTTTGGGGGAATAAAATGCATAAAGTTTTGCGCTCTATTTCAAAATATTTGATTGCAAAAAATGTTTTTACTTTGAAGCCTCATTTTTGCTTACAGAACAGTTATTTTTGATTGAAAATAAAGTTGGGAAGGGGGTCTAAGTTGGGAAGCTGAACAATAGACTATTCAACCTTTACTAAAGAATAGTCTAATAGCCTAGCAAGGTGTGAAAACCCTCCGTCCTATCACAGACCAGATTTGCCCTAACGACCAAGGGGGAGTTAGAGCACTGATTATACTTTTGGGTCCCAATGCACTACTGTGTCTCTAACTGACAATGAATGGGAAATATAAACCAAATAACAAACTGATAATTGTGCACGACTTCAAATGAAACAAGCAGGGAGCAGGTTTTGAACCCTCAACCTTCTTGCCTGAAGTGCAGTGTGCTATCGACTGTGCACAAAAAGAATGCTCAAGCTGCAGAGTCGATAGAGCGCATCCTCGCGAGCAGGTTTTGAACCCTCAACCTTCTTGCCTGAAGTGCAGTGTGCTATCGACTGTGCACAAAAAGAATGCTCAAGCTGCAGAGTCGATAGAGCGCATCCTCGCGGTAGCTTGCTACTCAATGTAATGAAGTAATGACTTTTCAAATAAGTTACCTTACACGTTATGCTGGCTGACAATTTGTTAGATACGCTGTCCTTACGAACTACATATGCATATCATTACAGCAGTATGTACCGGTATGTTAGCTCTCCACCTAACGTTAGTAGTTATACATCAACCTTGACAGTATATTAACTATAGGCTATCTAACTACCCAATGTTTATTGACTTGATTATTCCCATCATTCTTAGCTTAGCTAAATGGTATAGTTGTTGTGTGCTCTCAATGGACATTCGGGTGCTTTCATAAATAATATTAATCAAATTAATTAAGCAAGTAACAGTCAAAAGTTTGGACGCACCTACTCATTCCAGGACTTTTCTATATTTTTACTATTTTCTACATTGTAGAATAATAGTGAAGACATCACAACTATGAAATAACACATATGGAATCAGTTGAGAACAAATTCTTATTTACAAGGATAGCCTACTCCTTCCTCCCTGCCGGGGGATTGGACACGGGGACTCTTTAGCTAAATAGCCCAGGACTGTACTGCCGACCGTCATGTTGTACAGCGCCATATTTTCTGTTCCATCCTAACGGAAACCCAGAGGGTTTTCCGTTTTTTTCTTGGAATAGAAACACCATAATATTAATACAATTAATTAAGCAAGTACCAGTCAAAAGTTTGGACACACCTACTAATTCTTGTATTTTTCTTTATTTTTTTTACTATTTTCCACATTATAGAATAATAGTGAAGACATCACAACTATGGACACATGGAATCAGTTAAGAACAAATTCTTATTTACAAGGACAGCCTACTCATTTCTCCAGGTCGGGGGAATTTAACAAGTGCCCACCCCGTCTCTGGTAATAACAATATAGAAGACGAGGTTGGTGCCCCCCCTTGTCCTGGTATCTCTATAATACCTCAAGATATTATTCTGGGGAGATCTTCGTGGGCTATACTCGGCCTTGTCTCAGGATGGTAAGTTGGTGGTTGAAGATCTCCCTCTAGTGGTGTGAGGGCTGGGCTTTGGCAAAGTGGGTGGGGTTATATCCTGCCTGTTTGGCCCTGTCCGGGGGTACCATCGGACGGGGTCACAGTGTCTCCCGACCCTTCCTGTCTCAGCCTCCAGTATTTATGCTGCAATAGTTTGTGTCGGGGGCTAGGGTCAGTTTGTTATATCTGGAGTACTTCTCCTGTCTTATCCGGTGTCCTGTGTGAATTTAAGTATGCTCTCTCTAATTCTCTCACTTTTTCTCTATTTTTTCTCTCTCTCTCTCTCTCTTTCTTTCTCTCTCTCTTTCTCTCTCTTTTTCTTTCTCTCTTTCTTTCTTTCTTTCTTTCTTTCTTTCTTTCTTTCTTTCTTTCTTTCTTTCTTTCTTTCTTTCTTTCTTTCTTTCTTTCTTTCTTTCTTTCTTTCTTTCTTTCTCTCCTAGGACCTGAGCCCTAGGACCATGCCTCAGGACTACCTGGCCTGATGACTCCTTGCTGTCCCCAGTCCACCTAGTCATGCTGCTGTTCCAGTTTCAACTGTTCTACCTGCGGCTATGGAACCCTGACCTGTTCAGCAGACGTGCTACCTGTCCCAGACCTGCTGTTTTCAACTCTCAAGAGACAGCAGGAGTGGTAGAGATACTCTGAATGATCGGCTATGAAAAGCCAACTGACATGTACTCCTGAGGTGCTGACCTGTTGCACCCTCTACAACCACTGTGATTATTATTATTTGACCCTGTTGGTCATCTTTGAACATTTGAACATCTTGGCCATGTTCTGTTATAATCTCCACCCGGTACAGCCAGAAGAGGACTGGCCACATCTCATAGCCTGGTTCCTCTCTAGGTTCCGGCCTTTCTAGGGAGTTTTTCCTAGCCACCATGCTTCTACATCTACATTGCTTGCTGTTTGGGGTTTTAGGCGGGGTTTCTGTACATCATTTTGTGACATCAGCTGATGTAAGAAGGGCTTTATAAATACATTTGATAGATTTTTTTAAACCTTTATTTAACTAGGAAAGTCAGTTAACTTCTTGCGTCGAGCAATCCCGTATCCGGGAGCGTAATCATAGCCTCAAGCTCATTACCATAACGCAACGTTAACTATTCATGAAAATCGCAAATGAAATGAAAGAAATATATTCACTCACAAGCTTAGCCTTTTGTTAACAACACTGTCATCTCAGATTTTCAAAATATGCTTTTCAACCATAGCTACACAAGCATTTGTGTAAGAGTATTGATAGCTAGCATAGCATTAGCCTAGCATTCAGCAGGCAACATTTTCACAAAAACAAGAAAAGCATTCAAATAAAATCATTTACCTTTGAAGAACTCCGGATGTTTTCAATGAGGAGACTCTCAGTTAGATAGCAAATGTTCAGTTTTTCCAAAAATATTATTTGTGTAGGAGAAATCGCTCCGTTTTGTTCATCACGTTTGGCTAAAAAAAAACAGAAAATTCAGTCATTACAACGCCGAACTGTTTTCCAAATTAACTCCATAATATCGACAGAAACATGGCAAACATTTAGAATCAATCCTCAAGGTGTTTTTCACATATCTATTCGATGATAAATCATTCGTGGCAGTTGGCTTTCTCCTCTGAAGCAAATGGTAAAATGCACGCAGCTAGAGATTACGCAATAATTTCGACGGAGGACACCAAGCGGACACCTGGTAAATGTAGTCTCTTATGATCAATCTTCCAATAATATGCCTACATATACGTCACAATGCTGCAGACACCTTGGGGAAACGACAGAAAGTGTAGGCTCATTCCTGGCGCATTCACAGCCATATAAGGAGACATTGGAACACAGCGCCTTCAAAATCTGGGCCATTTCCTGTTTTAAATTTCATCTTGGTTTCGCCTGTAGCATCAGTTCTGTGGCACTCACAGATAATATCTTTGCAGTTTTGGAAACGTCAGAGTGTTTTCCTTCCAAAGCTGTCAATTATATGCATAGTTGAGCATCTTTTCGTGACAAAATATCTTGTTTAAAACAGGAACGCTATTTTATCCGAAAATTAAAAGAGCGCCCCCTATATCGAAGAAGTTAAGAATACATTCTTATTTTCAATAACTGCCTAGGAACAGTGGGTTAACTGCCTGTTCGGGAGCAGAACGACAGATTTGTACCTTGTCAGCTCGGGGATTTGAACCTGCAACCTTTCGGTTACTAGTCCAACTCTCTAACCACTAGGCTACCCTGTCGCCCGACAGATTGATTGATTGACTATCAAATGTTTCTCAAAGATGCTCTCTGGTGGTCAAACAAGCACTAACTTGAATTAACAGAAAAAATGGCTGACAATGAAATAAAGTGCCACAGAATGCTGCGGTAGCCCGCAAAGGTGTGCCACAGTATTACACAACTTTTAAAGGAGGAACCACTGTACGACATTCCGAACATAGGAGTTAAGGGTGAGACTGATTTTATTAAACACAACCTCGAAATGGTGAAAGTTAACTTCTAAAAAATCCTGTTCTAGGAACAGGTCATGCATGTTAGAGATGCCATTCATTCAGTGACTGTACACGCCATTCCGAACATAGGAGTTAAGGGTGAGATTGATTTTTTAAAATACAACTTTGAATTGGTGAAAGTTAACTTCTAAAAATTCCTGTTCTAGGAACAGGTCATGCGTGTTAGAGATACCAGGACAAGTCCTGATGAAAGCGTTTCCAGAATAAGATCCTGAGGTATTATAGAGATACCAGGACCATGTCCTGAAGTAATATTCCATAGGTTACGATCGTAAGATGTAGATGCATGAGCTATGTTAAGAAAAAACAGGACAAGGTCCTGATGAAAGTGTTCCAGGAAAAGGTCCTGAAGAATTAAAATGTATTCCTGCAGGTTAGAAAAACACTGTAAAAAAAACAATTAATTAGTCAGTGTACTGGTAAAACAGTTGGTTATAATTGGGAAACCAGCCATACATTTAAACCCTACACGGAAATGTGCATAGGAACTACCATGTGGGTACAACATTTAAATTTACACAGAGTAATGAGCATTCTACCAATTCGGTAGAATTGGCTCAAATATGGGAAAAAAATCTAATCATGGATCAAATTGAGCAGCATTTCCCTGCTGACAGAAAATTCCAATTTAATAAAGTATTCAGAGATGCTATTGTGAATTGGTACAATTATATAAAAGAAAAATCCAAAGCTCAATACACCAGCGTTTTGATGTTAGCATTCTATCAACAAAAAAAATAAAAAGCAATAAAACCACGATTAGTATATGTACTCAGTATAACTGCACTATTTGTGAATTAAATTGAGTATGTAGTGTGCTTATTGGTCTTAAGATACAAATTCAATGATTTCTTTAATTATGACAGATGTTAAGAAAATGTTGAGCAATGTTTTAAAGCTATAACTTTTAAAATAAGTTACGTTATGTTGGCTGACAATTGGCTAGTTATGCTATCCTTATGAACCGCATAGCATATCATTACAGCAGTATGAACCAGTAATATATGTTAGCTATATACCTAACGTTAGTTGGCTACTAATACATCAAACTAGCTAGTATATTAACTATATGCTATCTAACTACCCAACGGTTATTGACTTGATTGTTCACGTCATTCTTAACTTAGCTAAATGGTATAGTTGTAATTTGGGTGTCTCTAGTCTATTTTACCATTACCTTGTGGGATACAATTATTTCCTTATGGAGTTATGAAAAGTTTTAATTCTAATTCGATTTTTTTTCTAATTCATTTAATTTTAATTTAACAGGCAGTGGTGTTGTTTTAATTACTGGTCTCCTGGGGCCTTTTGGTAAATATGCAAAAAAAGAAGATTTTCTTCACACGCACGCCTGCCTGAAAAAGGGAAAAAGCTATGTAATGGTTGACAGTTATTCCAAATGGATTGAAGTTTTTCACATCTCGAGTGATATGTGTATTGTTTTCGCCCACCTCTAGTGTATTGCTGTTGTTGTTTGTTTGTTGCTGTCTTGCTTCCATAACAAATCTCATCAAATTGGGTCTGCTGTATGGTCGGGATGTCTCCCTAAGGATTGGCCCCCTAACTCCCTGACCCTGTAACTTTGCAGTGAGATCGCCAAGATGATAGAGAAGTATAAGCCAATTTGGGGGAAAATGGTTTAAACTGTGTATTCTTATTCTCTTTGAGATTTGTTTTAGAAATCTGTATAAATAATATTGGTAGTAGTAATAATTTGTCATACAGTGAATGATTTGTCTGGATTTCCTGAATCAGAAATGCCCTTAACTAAACTGTTGTGCTGGTCTGTCCTCTCTCGAGGTTATGGCGAAGGTGACCACAGATGGTATCTAGATTACCTTGACTAACCTGTACCCCAGCACATTGACTCGGTACCGGTACCCCCTGTATATAGCCTCGTCATTGTTATGTACATTTGTGCTACTTTATGATTTTATTTTAATTGTCATTTTTTAAACTTTAGTTTATTTAGTAAATATTTTATAAGCTCTATTTCTTTAACGGCATTGTTGGTTAAGGGCTTGTAAATAAGCATTTCACCTGTTGTATTCGGTGCAAGTGAAGAATAAAATTTGATTTGATTTGAAATAGGCATTTTAACGTCATAGGTTTAGGCGATGGCAACTTGTGGAATAGACACCGGCTGGAATGCGGTTTTAACCAATCAGCATTCAGGATTAGATCCACCCGTTGTATAATTTTTTGATATACAGTGCATTCTGAAAGCATTCAGACCTCTTGACTTTTTCCACATTGTATTACATTACGGACTTATTCTAAAAATGTTTTTTTTTTTATTCTTCATCAATCTACACACAATACCTCATAACGACAAAGAAAAAACAGGTTGAGAATTTTTTGCAAGTTTATACAAATTAAAAAACAGCACTAATGTCACGAACAGGCTCATAGCCCTTAACAAAGAGGGAGATAACCCGGAGATAATGAATAACAAAAATATATTTATTGAATAAAATAAACTATGTGTGTGTAGTCATTAATCAGTAGTGTAAGTAAGTGCATACATGGAGATAATGACAGGTGTTGAGAGGTGCCAAAACAAAGAACACAAAGAAACACAAAGAGCCAAAATCCAACAGCGTGTCTGCATTGAGAGAGTCTAGATTGAATGAATGGGGGAAGGTGTACAGTGCCTTGCGAAAGTATTCGGCCCCCTTGAACTTTGCGACCTTTTGACACATTTCAGGCTTCAAACATAAAGATATAAAACTGTATTTTTTGTGAAGAATCAACAACAAGTGGGACACAATCATGAAGTGGAACAACATTTATTGTATATTACAAACTTTTTAACAAATCAATAACTGAAAAATTGGGCATGCAAAATTATTCAGCCCCTTTACTTTCAGTGCAGCAAACTCTCTCCAGAAGTTCGGTGAGGATCTCTGAATGATCCAATGTTGACCTAAATGACTAATGATGATAAATACAATCCACCTGTGTGTAATCAAG
This sequence comes from Oncorhynchus masou masou, assembly GCF_036934945.1. Taxonomy (NCBI): domain Eukaryota; kingdom Metazoa; phylum Chordata; class Actinopteri; order Salmoniformes; family Salmonidae; genus Oncorhynchus; species Oncorhynchus masou. Next base: position 18,721,634 of record NC_088212.1, read on the forward strand.
TCTCCGTATAAATGCACCTGCACTGTGATAGTCTCAGAGGTCCGTTAAAAGCGCAGAGAGCATCATGAAGAACAAGGAACACACCAGGCAGGTCCGAGATACTGTTGTGAAGAAGTTTAAAGCCGGATTTGGATACAAAAAGATTTCCCAAGCTTTAAACATCCCAAGGAGCACTGTGCAAGCGATAATATTGAAATGGAAGGAGTATCAGACCACTGCAAATCTACCAAGACCTGGCCGTCCCTCTAAACTTTCAGCTCATACAAGGAGAAGACTGATCAGAGATGCAGCCAAGAGGCCCATGATCACTCTGGATGAACTGCAGAGATCTACAGCTGAGGTGGGAGACTCTGTCCATAGGACAACAATCAGTCGTATATTGCACAAATCTGACCTTTATGGAAGAGTGGCAAGAAGAAAGCCATTTCTTAAAGATATCCATAAAAAGTGTTGTTTAAAGTTTGCCACAAGCCACCTGGGAGACACACCAAACATGTGGAAGAAGGTGCTCTGGTCAGATGAAACCAAAATTGAACTTTTTGGCAACAATGCAAAACGTTATGTTTGGCATAAAAGCAACACAGCTCATCACCCTGAACACACCATCCCCACTGTCAAACATGGTGGTGGCAGCATCATGGTTTGGGCCTGCTTTTCTTCAGCAGGGACAGGGAAGATTTTTAAAATTGATGGGAAGATGGATGGAGCCAAATACAGGACCATTCTGGAAGAAAACCTGATGGAGTCTGCAAAAGACCTGAGACTGGGACGGAGATTTGTCTTCCAACAAGACAATGATCCAAAACATAAAGCAAAATCTACAATGGAATGGTTCAAAAATAAACATATCCAGGTGTTAGAATGGCCAAGTCAAAGTCCAGACCTGAATCCAATCGAGAATCTGTGGAAAGAACTGAAAACTGCTGTTCACAAATGCTCTCCATCCAACCTCACTGAGCCTCGAGCTGTTTTGCAAGGAGGAATGGGAAAAAATGTCAGTCTCTCGATGTGCAAAACTGATAGAGACATACCCCAAGCGACTTACAGCTATAATCGCAGCAAAAGGTGGCGCTACAAAGTATTAACTTAAGGGGGCTGAATAATTTTGCACGCCCAATTTTTCAGTTTTTGATTTGTTAAAAAAGTTTGAAATATCCAATAAATGTCGTTCCACTTCATGATTGTGTCCCACTTTTGTTGATTCTTCACAAAAAAATACAGTTTTATATCTTTATGTTTGAAGCCTGAAATGTGGCAAAAGGTCGCAAAGTTCAAGGGGGCCGAATACTTTCGCAAGGCACTGTATTTATCCCCGGGACACACCTGAGCCTAGGTGTGTCCCATTTTCGCTGATGACCCTCCCGGCTCCGCCCACCAAAATCCTATTAAGGCAAAAAAGAGCAAAGAGAAAGAATTCAGCAGACCGAGTGGGAGGGTCATCTGTAGCAGGGCAGAAATTTGACTTACTGACTTGTTGGAAAGGTAGCATCCTATGACGGTGCCACATTGAAAGCCACTGTGCTCTTCAGTATGGGCCACTCTACTGCCAATGTTTGTCTATGGCAATTGCATGGCTATGTGCTTGAGTTTAAACACCTGCCAGCAACAGGTGTGGCTGAAGTAGCCGAATGCACTTATTTTTGAAGGGGTGTCCACATACTTTTGTATGTGTAGTGTAATACTCAGGCATGAAAAGTTCTACTGTGTACATGTCATCTGTATACCATTCTCAACCTATTCCTACAGGGGAAACTATACAAGGAGTATCTCGCACTGTGTGCGGCTGAATTTGACTTCTGATATTGGGGGGGACTGCCCTCTTCAATTCAAACCACAAACCAATGGGATTCAAGTCAGAGGACTGAGATTGCCATTCAAAATGTAGATTTTGTGGTCAATTATCAGTTTTTTGTGGATTTTGATGTGTGCTTGCGGTTATTGTCTCGCTAGAAGATCCACTTGCAGCCAGTGACAGCATCCTGGCAGAGGCAACCAGGTATTTTTTTTAATGTATTTATATGAGATCACAGCACCGCCTGGATTTTGATAAATGGCATTGGCACTTGGATTGGAACTGGTGCTACGGTCAGATGACATGAAAATAGAGCTCTTTGGCCACGCACACCAGTGGTGGTTTTGGTGTTGAAAAACAGAAGCTTCTGCAGAAAAGTACATCATACCCACAGTAACTGTCACGCCCTGGCCTTAGTTATCTTTGTTTTCTTTATTATTTTGTTTATTTCAGGGTGTGACATGGGGGATTTATGTGTTTTTGTCTGGTCTAGGGGTTTTGTATGTTTATGGGGCTCTCCCTTTCTAGGTAGTTTTGTATGTCTATGGTTGCCTAGATTAGTTCTCAGAGGCAGCTGTCTGTCGTTGTCTCTGATTGGGAACCATATTTAGGCAGCCATGTTCTTTGGGTATTTTGTGGGTGATTGTCTTCTGTCTTTGTGTCGTTGCACCAGATAGGACTGTTTCGGTTTTCACTTTTGTTGTTTTGTATTTTGTAGTGTTCTCGTTTATCGTTGATATTAAAGATGTTGAACACTAACCACGCTGCATTTTGGTCCTCCTCTCCTTCAGCAGAATAAACCGTTACAGAATCACCCACCAAAACAGGACCAAGCAGCGTGGTGACAGGCAGCGGCAGGAGGAGCAGCGCAATCAGGACTATTGGACTTGGGAGGAGATACTGGATGGAGATGGACCCTGGACGCAGCCGGGGGAATATCGCCGCCCCAAGGCACAGCTGGAGGCAGCCAAAGCGGAGAGGCGGCGGTTTGAAGAGGCAGCATGGAAGCAGGGCTGGAAGCCTAAGAGTCAGCCCCAAAAATGTATTGGGGGGGAGCACACAGGGAGTATGGTGAAGCCAGGTAGGAGATCTGCGCCAACTTCTTGTGCTTACCGGAGAGCGAGGGGGACCGGGCAGGCACCGTGTTATGCTGTGGAGCGCACGGTGTCTCCAGTGCGGGTGCATAGCCCGGTGCGGTACATTCCAGCTCCTAGTATCGGCCGGGCTAGAGTGGGCATCGAGCCAGGTAAGGTTGGGCATGCTCGGTGCTCCAGTGCACCTGACCGGTCTGGTCTATCCAGTGCCACCTACACGCACCAGCCCTCCGGTGGCAGCCCCCCGCACCAGGTTTCCTGTGCGTGTCCAGAGCCCAGTACTCCCTGTTCCTCCTCCCCGCACACGCCCTGAGGTGCGTGTCCTCGGCCCAGTACCACCAGTGTCGGCACCACCCACCAGGCCTACAGTGCGCCTTGCCTGTCCAGAGCCGCCAGAGTCTCCCGCCTGTCCAGAGCCGCCAGAGTCTCCCGCCTGTCCAGAGCCGCCAGAGTCTCCCGCCTGTCCAGAGCCGCCAGAGTCTCCCGCCTGTCCAGAGCCGCCAGAGTCTCCCGCCTGTCCAGAGCCGCCAGAGTCTCCCGCCTGTCCAGAGCCGCCAGAGTCTCCCGCCTGTCCAGAGCCGCCAGAGTCTCCCGCCTGTCCAGAGCCGCCAGAGTCTCCCGCCTGTCCAGAGCCGCCAGAGTCTCCCGCCTGTCCAGAGCCGCCGTCCAGAGTCTCCCGCCTGTCCAGAGCCGCCAGAGTCTCCCGCCTGTCCAGAGCCGCCAGAGTCTCCCGCCTGTCCAGAGCCGCCAGAGTCTCCCGCCTGTCCAGAGCCGCCAGAGTCTCCCGCCTGTCCAGAGCCGCCAGAGTCTCCCGCCTGTCCAGAGCCGCCAGAGTCTCCCGCCTGTCCAGAGCCGCCAGAGTCTCCCGCCTGTCCAGAGCCGCCAGAGTCTCCCAGAGCCTGTCCAGAGCCGCCAGAGTCTCCCGCCTGTCCAGAGCCGCCAGAGTCTCCCACCTGTCCAGAGCCGCCAGAGTCTCCCGCCTGTCCAGAGCCGCCAGAGTCTCCCGCCTGTCCAGAGCCGCCAGAGTCTCCCGCCTGTCCAGAGCCGCCAGAGTCTCCCGCCTGTCCTGAGCCGCCAGAGTCTCCCGCCTGTCCTGAGCCGCCAGAGTCTCCCGCCTGTCCTGAGCCGCCAGAGTCTCCCGCCTGTCCTGAGCCGCCAGAGTCTCCCGCCTGTCCTGAGCCGCCAGAGCCGCCAGTCTGCAAGGAGCCGCCAGTCTACAAGGAGCCGCCAGTCAGACAGGATCCCCCAGAGCCGCCAGTCAGACAGGATCCTCCAGAGCCGCCAGGATCCCCCAGAGCCGCCAGTCAGCCAGGATCCCCCAGAGCCGCCAGTCAGCCAGGATCCCCCAGAGCCGCCAGTCAGCCAGGTTCTTCCAGAGCCGCCAGTCAGCCAGGTTCTTCCAGAGCCGCCAGTCAGCCAGGATCTGCCAGAGCCGCCATTCAGCCAGGATCTGCCAGAGCCGCCATTCAGCCAGGATCTGCCAGAGCCGCCATTCAGCCAGGATCTGCCAGAGCCGTCAGTCAGCCAGAAGCTGCCAGAGCCGTCAACCAGCCTGAGCTACCTCTCAGTCCTGAGCTACCCCTCAGTCCTGAGCTACCCCTCAGTCCTGGGTCCTGGGCTACCCCTCAGTCCTGGGCTGGCCCTCAGTCCGGAGCTGCCTCTCAGTCCGGAGCTGCCTCTCAGTCCGGAGCTGCCTCTCAGTCCGGAGCTGCCTCTCAGTCCGGAGCTGCCTCTCAGTCCGGAGCTGCCCCTCAATCCGGAGCTGCCCCTCAGTCCGGAGGAGTTTGTTTAGTGGAGTGGGGCCCTTTAGTAGGGTTGCCAATCCTAGGTCAGCGGCGAGGGTCGCTGTTCCTAGGAAGAGACTAAAGCAGACAAAGACTATGGTGGAGTGGGGTCCACGTCCCGCGCCAGAGCCGCCACCGTGGACAGACGCCCACCCAGACCCTCCCCTATGGATTTAGGTGTGCGGCCAGGAGTCCGCACCTTTTGGGGGGGGGATACTGTCACGCCCAGGCATTAGTTATCTTTGTTTTCTTTATTATTTTGGTTAGGTCAGGGTGTGACATGGGGGATTTATGTGTTTTGCCTGGTCTAGTGGTTTTGTATGTTTATAGGGCTGTTTCCTTTCTAGGTAGTTTTGTATATCTATGGTTGCCTAGATTGGTTCTCAGTTAGAGGCAGCTGTCTGTCGTTGTCTCTGATTGGGAACCATATTTAGGCAGCCATGTTCTTTGGGTATTTTGTGGGTGATTGTCTTCTGTCTTTGTGTCATTGCACCAGATAGGACTGTTTCGGTTTTCACTTTTGTTGTTTTGTATTTTGTAGTGTTCTCGTTTATCGTCAATATTAAAGATGTTGAACACTAACCACGCTGCAGTTTGGTCCTCCTCTCCTTCAGCGGAAGAAAGCCGTTACAGTAACATATGGTGGTAGATCTTTGCTGTTATGGGCCTATTTTGCTTCAACTGGTCCTGGGGCCTTTGTTAAGGTCAACGGTAGTGATGGGAGAAAAAATTGATACAGTTACATATTATTGTTATTAATTTGACAATTTATTGTATCATATCATTTTTTTAATATTGCAATAATATTTTTGCGCTTGTTGGTTGTACCTTTGCCAAAACTCCAGTATTTTTTCATCCATAGCTTGTCCTCCATCTTCTTTTAAATAGGGAGACAATTTGTTTTCAGCACTTTTATTTCTATGACTAATCAAAACTCAGCAGACAGATGGCGAGCAATATGATTGGAACATCGAATCGCAATAAAATCAGAGTATCTAATCGCAATACATATAGAATCATGAGAAGTGCAATTCATATGGTATCGGCACCTAAGGAATGTTATAATATCGTATCACGAGGTCTCTGGAAATTCCCAGTTCTACTCAACGGCATCATGAACTACCAAGTTCCAGGGCATTTTAGCCAAAAACCTGGTTGCTTCTGCCAGGAGGCTGAAACTTGGCCCCAAGTGGATCTTCCAGCAAGACAATGACTCCAAGCACGAATCAAAATCCAGAAATAAATGGTTAATTGACCACAAAATAAACATTTTCCAACGGCTATCTCAGTCTCCGGACTTGAACCCCATTGAAAACCTGTGTTTTGAATTGAAGAGGACAGTCCATAAGCGCAGGCAAAGGATATCAAGGATCTGGAAAGATTCTGTATGGAGGAATGGTCTAAGCTCACTCCAAACATGTTCTCCAATCTCATAAAACATTTGAGAAAAAGGCTCAGAGTCATTATCCTCGCAAGGAGAGGGTGATAGATTATTAAAAACTGGTGCCAATAATTATGGACCCCACTGCACATGTAGCTTTAATTCCAAAACATGCAGAGTAGTACAGAAAAAAATAGTTGAAGACTTTTATTTCAAAGTTTCTATTAATAAAAATACCATTCTAATCTTCCCTGTAGGAAGAATATGTTTTTAAAACCTCTGGGCTTAAATATTTTGGAATCTTCAACATGCCAAAATAGAGATGGAAATGCTTTCTCCTCTACACATCTAAGGGAATTATAAACAAGTTCTGAAAACAAGACCTCTTCAAATACAGAGAACTAGCATATGGTAAGAAAATAAAAGAAACAAATGAATGTGTTTGCAATGGGACCAATCCCAATGTGACCAGGCCTCAAACCTCAGTTCCCTGAGTTAGTAACGAAGAGCATTCATAATTGACAACTACCAAAAATAGCCTTCAGCAACTATGACATGACCATATCTAAAAGAACAACAGTCATTTACCTTTTACATTTACATTTAAGTCATTTAGCAGACGCTCTTATCCAGAGCGACTTACAAATTGGTGAATTCACCTTCTGACATCCAGTGGAACAGCCACTTTACAATAGTGCATCTAAATCATTTAAGGGGGGGGTGAGAAGGATTACTTTATCCTATCCTAGGTATTCCTTGAAGAGGTGGGGTTTCAGGTGTCAGACATGTTATTCTATTGTGCAAGCATGAACATAGATTAAAGTACATTTCAATTTCTCATTTATGCAATCTACGAGTCACCAATAAATAGAGGTACATTGTCATCCTTAAAGGAGTGATTTGTGAGCATCTTGGGAGGATTTCATGTGTGTGTGTGTGTGTGTGTGTGTTTGTGCATTTATCCGTCAGGTGGGGAAAGAGACAACTATGGATTATGTGTAGTTCATCTTGTTATGATACGTTGCATCACACTGGACTCAGGGGTAGACGTAGCATAGTACATGTAAATTCGGGACACTCCAATTAGTATATGTTACGTTTCGTATGGTATGTATTAATTTGTGGATGTCAAATTACAATTTGTATGATATGTTATGAATTGCAATTCATGCAATATGTTACGAATTGCAGTTTGTACAATATGCTACAAATTTTTCAAAATTCATGATATGTTACGAATTCCAATTTGTTATTGTTAACATTAGCTAGGTGGCTAGGTGGCTAATGTTAATGTTCGCTGGGTGTCTAACGTTAGCGAGGGTTAAGGTTAGGGTTGGGTGCTATGTTAAGTGGTTAAGGTTAGGGCAAGGGGAAGGGTTAGCTAACATGCAAAGTAGCTAAAAAGTAGTAAGTACTTGTAAAGTTGCTAAAATCCTAAACGCGTTATACTTAACGTGCATAACATATCATACTAATTTGAATATCCCAGATTTACACTTACTATGTTATGTCTAGTCTATAAGACCAGGCTGTTTGCATGGCTTTGAGGCAAACATTGTGGGTCAAAATGCAAAGCTGACAAATCTAAGCATTGTTTTTATGTGGCTTTTATAGGTAACAATGTCTTTGCTTCTATGAGTTGGGGCTGAACAATCTATTAGAAATCCTATTATTTCAACTACCAGATATACTGTACATTGCCTGTTTTAGCCCACATGATATACTTAACCAGATTAGTTTAATCTCAACCTTAGAAAACTACAGTTTAAAACTGTTTTGTTTACAGTGTATTGAGAATTATAACTATATACAAAGTTGCATGTACAAAATATTCAATACCCCTATCTGGCCCCTTATAAAAAAGTGTACAGGTAGATACATAATGCAGAAGCACAGAGACTGCATCCAGGATTGCTTCACTGTGAAGTAGCATTAGGACACAGATCTTCCATTACGGTATTGGAGCATGTTAACACCATATATGGTTCATGCTTTTGGTAAGAATACTGTATGTACAGCCTATCACCGTGGAGGTTCACTGTAGAACCGTCTCAGTCTTGATTCCAGGGGAGCAACTCCAACAGTCCCAGACATGGGTCTTCTGCTGTATGTCTACAGTATGGCACAGCATCTCACCAGCACCACAAGTGTCCATAGTTAGTGTCCAACAGACCCCAGATGCACGGAGAGCCTGAGATGTGGAGGCTCGCTCACTATGACCCTTTGTCTATCAACCAAGACATGTCCCCTGTCCTGCAATGCGGAGGAAACGAACCAACAAAAAACATCACTCAGAGTGCATATTATGCAGTTTAGACAATAATTATGTGGATAATGTAGTATAGGTTCTGAACAACAGAAAACAAAAGTGTAAAACTGGAAGTGAACTAAACCGGGTGGTTCGAGACCTGAATGCTGATTGGCTGACAGCCGTAGTATATATATATATATATATATATTTTTTTTTTTATATTATCATTTTTTTCCCCCTTTATTTAACCAGGTAAGCTAGTTGAGAACAAGTTCTCATTTACAAAGTAGTGTGACACAAACAACAACACAGAGTTACACATGGAATAAACAAGCGTACAGTAGAAAAATTCTATATACAGTGTGTGCAAATTTCGTGAGGAGGTAAGGCAATAAATAGGCCATAATAGCGAAGTAGTTACAATTTAGAAAATTAACACTGGAGTGATAGATGAGCAGATGGTGATGTGCAAGTAGAAATACTGGTGTGCAAAAGAGCAGAAAAGTAAATAAAAACAATATAGGTATGAGGTAGGTAGATTGGGGGGGCTATTTACAGATGGGCTGTGTACAGCTGCAGCGATCGGTTAGCTGCTCAAATAGCTGATGTTTAAAGTTAGTGAGGGAAATATAAGTCTCCAGATTCAGCGATTTTTGCAATTTGTTCCAGTCATTGGCAGCAGAGAACTGGAAGGAAAGGCGGCCAAAGGACGTGTTGGCTTTGGGGAATTACCAGTGAGATTTACCTGCTGGAGTGCGTGATATGGGTGGGTGTTGTTTATCGTGACCAGTGAGCTGAGATAAGGCTGAGCTTTTCCTAGCAAAGACTTATAGATGACCTGGAGCCAGTGGGTCTGGCTCCAGGTCATCTATCAGACTATACCACGGGTATGACAAAACATGTATTTTTACTGCTCTAATTACATTGGTAACCAGTTTATAATAGCAATAAGGCACCTCAGGGGTTTGTGGTATATGTGGTATATGTATATTTGTGGTATATATACCACGGCTAAGGGCTGTATCCAGGCACTCCACGTTGCGTAAGAACAGCCCTTAGCCGTGGTATATTGGCCATATACCATACCCCCTCATGCCTTATTGCTTAATTATAGCATAAGCATGCTGAGGCTGATTATTGTGTGTTCTGACAGAGCGTTTCACACACAGCCGTATCGTATAGCGTTTCATGAAGGGATTTATTTAGATTAATTTATTTAGATTAATTTGTATATATTTTTTAGGAGCTATATCAGCTTTAATATTGCAGATACAGTATATTGTGGGTTCTATCAATGTAATTGTCTGCACATGAAGGGATTGTTAGTGGAGACTGAGATTAAGAAAGAAACATCATAGCTTTCTTAGTTTTCGTACTTGCGTTGTCGGGTTAACAGCCTTCATTGTATGAATGGACAATTAAAAATGAAGGATCTACATTAGAGAAAGTAAGATATTGTTTACAGCACAGATGTCAAACTCATTCCACGGAAGGACGAGTGTCTACGGGTTTTTGCTCCTTCCTTGTACTTGATTGATGAATTAAGGTCACTAATTAGTAAGGTACTCCCCACACCTGGTTGTCTAGGGCTGCATTGAAAGCAAAAAACTAAAACCTGCAGAGACTAGGCCCTCCATGGAATTAGTTTGACACCCCTGGTTAAGAGTAAAGTATTACAGTACTGTATCTTAAAGGAAAAATCCACAAAAAATGTATCATATCATCATGATGATGTGGCAAGTGACAATTTGCTTTTTGAAAGTCCTATATTTTGAAAACTTGATCGCTGACATGTGTTGTATCAACAGTGGACTAATGAAATTTAAAACATTTAAATACATACAACTTTCTTTCAAGCAAACTGACAGACACCCACTGATAAATATGTGAACCATCTTCTACTTGTTAACATTGGAAAAGTGTATCACTGTGATCACTTATCATGTGTTAACATTTATAGAGGTCAGTGTTTGCTCATAGTGAGCCTCGGAAAATGTAAAGAACATAACCTCATTGTCACCCAGACCCAACTGAAGACCAATAGACATGCACTTACTCCACATCTCGCTTTCTAATCATCTTTCCAGTCCTTAAGACCTCTGCCACACGGGATACAATGGGGTCATAGTTCATGCTGGCCACGGCAACCACCTCCTCACCCCTTTAGGTAGGAGAGATGAACCAAATAACTTTTAGGGAAAACTCTAGGATTACTAGAGTTTAGTCTGTTGTAAGGATAAACACTCCTGGATTATATAAGAACAAACAAAAGATGACAAAAACAAAACAGAGGATTTACTTTACAAAACAACATGAGCCAATGGCTGAATGCATTTTAGTAGATATCCACAATTGTTATTGGACACATACTTGGTATAAAATGCCACAAACTTCAGCTCGTCCACGTCTCCTTGGATGATGACGTCATCAAAGCCATCCCCGTAACCTTGGTAATAGAATAAAAGCACTTTCTTAAGTAGGTCTGTAAAAAGAGTAAACACACCATCACAGCACCACCACAACACCCATTATGGCATATTTCTGAATCCTATGATGACTGAAAACCCTAAGTGTCTGACTTCATAGCTAGGTGGCAGTACTGGAGCTACAATCTCAACAGAGACATTTGGAGGAGAGCAATTTTGGTAGTAGTCTTACCAACTCACTATTTTAAGATTACTTCCCAAACAATTCAAACATAAACAAAACTTGTATAACTTGTGTGTGAAAAAGTGTCCAATGTTTCAGTGGGCTAGACTGTGCATGGTGCTGGCAACCCCATGGTGGAAGTTTGAATACATGCATAGGCCACATATAATGAATGGATGTGTCACTGTCCATTTGGACAGTTCTGCCATGTGCTTCGGATATAATCTGCTAAATGACCCTACCGGTATTAAATTATATTACTTGTGCAGGCTTTCTTTACCTGCATAGCGTAGGCTTTTCCCAAACATGGCCGACCAGAAATAGGGCACTGTTTTGATCTCAGTGGGTCTTCCCATCATGCCAAGTGCTGCTGCTCTCCCTGTCAATCCCAAACAAACAGAAAAGCTCCCATAAAAACCAATATACTGCAAATCCAGCCCCAGACATGCAGCTGAGTGTTTGACACCTTAGGGAAAAACTCACACTTTAACACATTACTCTGTAATACTTAGCCCTTAAAAATGAACCCTTACCATGCACATGGGCCATTTGCCAGTGTGGGATGTTCACCTTCTTATTGCTCCGCCCCGGAAAAGGAAACGTCACAATGTCTCCTCCGGCAAAGACACCATCAACGTTGGTCTGCATTGTCTGAGGGATAGAGGGTCATCAAGAAGAATACAGGAGTCAATGTGGAAATCAGGAGGATCTCTTACTTGTAGACAAGCCACCTGACAAATTAGAGGATAACTGCAATTTTCCCTGTCAGGAAAAACTCAGGTCTCTAGCTCTGCAAATAACACAGTAACACTTGTACATTGCAATAGAGTGGCACTGAAATTAATTGTTTCTATGAACTGATTGCATTTGAAATGAAATGAGTACATTCAAAGTATTTGTGTGTTATTATAATTGTTGTGCATACAGTGCCGTGTGTTGTAGTTTCTACCTTGTTGACGGGGACAAAACCCTTGGAATCCATGTGAACTCCACTCTGTTTCAGGAAGCCAGTGGCTGGGCCTGACCCTGCAGGGGTCCCACATAGATAGAGTCCATCATTAATTCACCACCGGGAAGGAGAGTAACAATGGCTATTGTAAGCCAGAAGAGGACTGGCCACCCCTCAGAGCCTGGTTCCTCTCTAGGTTTCTTCCTAGGTTCCTGCCTTTCTAGAAAAGTTTTCCTAGCCATTGTGCTTCTACATCTGCATTGCTTGCTGTTTGGGGTTTTAGGCTGGGTTTCTGTAGAGCACTTTGTGACATTGGCTGATGTAAAATGGGCTTTATAAATACATTTGATTGATTTGATTGACTGAGTGTGAGTTGGATCAACTCTACTACACTCCTGCACCACCACTGATAGGAGTGAGTTAGCTAAAGTGGAGGCTATTGTTGAACGAGCATTTGTGTCTCTGGGCTGGTTGCCTCACCTGTGCCAATGACACACACGTCCGCCCTTAGTACTTTCCCACTCTTCAGAACCACCTCTTTCAACTGTGGAACATAAAAACAACATTGACAAAAGCAGTGAGGCAACACACATTATATTACCAAAAGATTACCCTCAGTTCTACTAGTTCCGTTCCTGACTACAATGTTCAGATATTTTTTGCAAAACTATTATTGTCAAGTCTTTTTTACTGAGCCACACTCCAAATGGAGGCTGTAATTGGTAGTAATCTTGGCTGCTTGTCCTTTCTTTTTGTTGGCACACTGTGGTGCATCGGGGTCAGTCACACCCATTCATCAGCATTCAATTGCTGCATCCCCATTCTCCACCCTTCTCCCCAATTGTATCGTTGCACACTTCCCATCATGGATTTGTGTAATCATTCGCAGAGGGAGTTTCCACCATGGTTAAATCAATAACGGAAGTGTCCATGGTAGAGAATCTGGGCGAAGCCAAAAAGTGGGCTTGACTGGCCAGCAGAGAGAAGGAAGAGGAGAGAACCATCTGTGCATGTTATGCTGTTTCTCTCACTTTCGGAATACCTGTCCATCATGGCCAAGCATCTCCGATACCTCGTTCAACATGTAGAACTTCACCCTGTTCGTCTCAAACAGCTGAAAAGTCAGTCAGACAAACAGGCAGACACAGGCAGACACGGGGAGAGAGAGAGAGAGAGAGAGAGAGAGAGAGAGAGAGAGAGAGAGAAGAAAGAGAGAAAAAGAGAGAAAAAGAGAGAGAGAGAGATAGCACTGGGTTAAGGTTCAAAGGTCAAAACTACTTCTCAAAAAGTTGAGCTTTTTGTTAAGTTTAGCCTAAATTGTGTTCAGCTACAAATATACTTATTTAAAAAAAAACTCCCATATGCCTGTTATTAATGCCGATGGTTAATTGGCGGGTAGGCAGTAACGTTTCTTATGAATACTTTCTTAATAATGGATTATAAACACATTATGCATTACAAAGTATGACTGTATCGACAGTCTCCCTCTGCCTCTTCTTAACAGTAGGGAACATGCAGTGTTACCATGCTGAGACCCTATCATGCTGAGACCCTACCATGCTGAGACCCTATCATGCTGAGACCCTACACACACACACACACACACACACACACACACACACACACACACACACACACACACACACACACACACACACACACACACACACACACACACACACACACACACACACACACACACACACACACACACACACAGTATAATCTCCCCTGAAAAAACAGGACTCGTGGACAATATCTATCTGATTGTCTAAATAAGCTGTTCCACTGATGTCAGAAGGTGAATTCACCAATTTGTAAGTCGCTCTGGATAAGAGCGTCTGCTAAATGACTTAAATGTAAATGTAAATGTAAATAAGTGCATGAGCACCGATAAGAATATACTCCAAATATTCCCTTGTGGCGCCTGGTGAATTGAGCCCAATGAACATGATTCACATGTAAATTATACGTTTCTCTGAGTAGAAATGCAGATTAATGTCACGCCCTGGTCGAAATATATTGTGTTTGTCTTTATTTATTTGGTCAGGCCAGGGTGTGACATGGGTTTATTGTGGTGTGTTTTGTCTTGGGGTTTTGTTAGGTATTGGGTGTGTGGTTTAGTGGGGGTATCTAGCATAGTCTATGGCTGTCTGGAGTGGTTCTCAATCAGAGGCAGGTGTTTATCGTTGTCTCTGATTGGGAACCATATTTAGGCAGCCATATTCTTTGAGTATTTCGTGGGTGATTTTTCCTGTCTCTATGTTCACCAGATAGCCTGTATAGGTTTTCACGTTCCGTTTGTTGTTTTTGTATTGCTCGTTATCTCATGTCTAGTTCATTTCATTAAAGAACATGAATAACCACCACGCTGCATTTTGGTCTGCTTCTCCTTCGACAGACGAGAACCGTTACAGAATCACCCACCACAACGGGACCAAGCGGTGTGGTAACAGGCAACAGCAGGAGCAACAAAGAGAGGAATGGACATGGGAGGACGAATTGGACGGAGAAGGACCCTGGGCTCAGCCTGGAGAATATCGCCGCCCCAAAGAAGAACTGGAGGCGAAGAAAGCGGAGAGGCGTCGGTATGAGGAGGCAGCACAGCGACGCGGATGGAAGCCCAAGAGTCAGCCCCAAAAATGTCTTGGGGGGGCTCAGGGAGAGTGTGGCAGAGTCAGGAGTCAGACCTGAGACAACTCTCCCTGTTTATCGTGAGGAGCCAAGGAGGAGACCAGAACCAGAGCCGGTGTTGGAGGTGAGCGAAGCAGAGACTGTGAAGGAGTTAATGGGGAAATTGGAGGAGAGAGAAATGAGGGAGTTGCTGTGTTGGTGCTTTAAGCATGGAGTTCGCCTGACGGAGCGTGTCAGGGATTTGATGGCACCTGGGTCAGCGCTCCATACTCGTCCTGAGGTGCGTGTTAGTCGGCTGGTGAAGATGGTGCCAGCCTCACGCACCAGGCCTCCTGTGCACCTCCCTAGCCTTGCACGTCCTGTGCCAGCACTGCTCTCAAGATCTCCAGTACGCCTTCACGGTCTAGCCCATCCTGTGCCACCTCCACACACCAGCCCTCCGGTGGCAGCTCCCCGCACCAGGCTTCCTGTGCGTGTCCTCGGCCCAGTACCACCAGTGCCAGCACCACGCATCAGGCCTACAGTGTGCCTCGCCTCTCCAGCGCTGCCGGAGCCTTCCTCCTCTCCTGCTCTGCCGGAGTCTCCCGCCTGTTCAACGCTGCCCGAGCCTTCCTCCTCTCCTGCTCTGCCGGAGTCTCCCGCCTGTTCAGCGCAGCCAGAGCCTTCCTCCTCTCCTGCGCTGCTGGAGTCTCCCGCCTGTTTAGCGCTGCCAGAGCCTTCCGCCTCTATAGCGCTGCCGGAGTCTCCTGCCTGTTTAGCGCAGCCAGAGCTGCCAGTCTGCATGGAGCAGCCAGAGTTGCCAGTCTGCATGGAGCAGCCAGAGTTGCCAGTCTGCATGGAGCAGCCAGAGTTGCCAGTCTGCATGGAGCAGCCAGAGTTGCCAGTCTGCATGGAGCAGCCAGAGTTGCCAGTCTGCATGGAGCAGCCAGAGCTGCCAGTCTGCATGGAGCAGCCAGAGCTGCCAGTCTGCATGGAGCAGCCATAGCTGCCAGTCTGCAAGGAGCTGCCAGTCTGCATGGAGCAGCCAGAGCTGCCAGTCTGCATGGAGCAGCCAGAGCTGTCAGTCTGCAAGAAGCCGCCAGAGCTGCCAGTCTGCATGGAGCAGCCAGAGCTGCCAGTCTGCATGGAGCAGCCAGAGCCGCCAGTCTGCATGGAGCAGCCAGAGCCGCCAGTCTGCATGGAGCAGCCAGAGCCGCCAGTCTGCATGGAGCAGCCAGAGCCGCCAGTCTGCATGGAGCAGCCAGAGCCGCCAGTCTGCATGGAGCAGCCAGAGCCGCCAGTCTGCATGGAGCAGCCAGAGCCGCCAGTCTGCATGGAGCAGCCAGAGCCGCCAGTCTGCATGGAGCAGCCAGAGCCGCCAGTCTGCATGGAGCAGCCAGAGCCGCCAGTCAGCATGGAGCAGCCAGAGCCGCCAGTCAGCATGGAGCAGCCAGAGCTGCCAGCAGCCAGAGCCGTCAGTCTGCCAGGATCCGCCAGTCAGCCAGAATCTTCCAGATCCGCTAGTCAGCCAGACTCTTCCAGATCCGCCAGTCAGCCAGACTCTTCCAGATCTGCCAGTCAGCCAGACTCTTCCAGATCTGCCAGTCAACCAGACTCTTCCAGATCCGCTAGTCAGCCAGACTCTTCCAGATCCGCCAGTCAGCCAGACTCTTCCAGATCCGCCAGTCAGCCAGACTCTTCCAGATCCGCCAGTCAGCCAGACTCTTCCAGATCCGCCAGTCAGCCAGACTCTTCGAGATCCGCCAGTCAGCCAGACTCTTCCAGATTATCCGGTCAACCAGACTCTTCCAGATCCGCCAGTCAGCCAGACTCTTCCAGATCCGCCAGTCAGCCAGACTCTTCCAGAACCGCCAGCCAGCCAGGATCTGCCGGATCCAACTACCTGCCTGAGCTTCCTCTCAGTGCCGGGCTTCCTCTCAGTGCCGGGCTTCCTCTCAGTGCCGAGCTTCCACTCAGTGCCGAGCTTCCCCTCAGTCCCGAGCTGCCCCTCAGTCCCGAGCTGCCCCTCAGTCCCGAGCTGCCCCTCAGTCCCGAGCTGCCCCTCAGTCCCGAGCTGCCCCTCAGTCCAGTGGGGTTCTGGGTGAGGACTACTAGGCCATGGTCGGCGGCGAGGGTGGACTATCCAAGGACGCGAGGAGGAGGGACTAAGACATTGATAGAGTGGGGTCCAAGTCCGGCGCCGGAGCCGCCACCATGGACAGACGCCCACCCGGACCCTCCCCTATTGTTTTGATGTGCGTCCGGGAGTCCGCACCTTAGGGGGGGGATTCTGTCACGCCCTGGTCGAAATATATTGTGTTTGTCTTTATTTATTTGGTCAGGCCAGGGTGTGACATGGGTTTATTGTGGTGTGTTTTGTCTTGGGGTTTTGTTAAATATTGGGTGTGTAGTTTAGTGGGGGTATCTAGCATAGTCTATGGCTGTCTGGAGTGGTTCTCAATCAGAGGCAGGTGTTTATCGTTGTCTCTGATTGGGAACCATATTTAGGCAGCCATATTCTTTGAGTATTTCGTGGGTGATTGTTCCTGTCTCTGTGTTTGTGTTCACCAGATAGGCTGTATAGGTTTTCACGTTCCGTTTGTTGTTTTTGTATTGTTCTTTATCTCATGTCTAGTTCATTTCATTAAAGAACATGAATAACCACCACGTTGCATTTTGGTCCGCTTCTCCTTCGACAGACGAGAACCGTTACAATGTTCAGCTGTTCGAGAGGTAGTAGGGCTGACACAGAGCCTGATTTCTCAGGGGTGGGTCCCTACCTTCATTATGGCTTTCCCTACTTTCTCCCCCAGAGCTTTCCGGAAAGGGATTGCTTCTATCCCAATGATGGAGACAGAGTGGGCCTTGTCGGTGAGAGCAGCAGCCACCTCCATACCTAATGCAGAGAATACAGAAGATTACACATGCACACATTGACAGATGTGCTACAATTAGAGTAGTACTATCAAAACAAAGGTTCCAAACAACTGTTCAACAAAGTACAACTTAATGTAGTCTTCCTAAACCCTTTAAGGCTTATAGATCAACATTCCTTTGAAAAAGGAATATGTGACTGTTTTATCTACTGCATGCTTGTCATCTCTCTCACCAACAAATGATGTTCCCACAATCACAGCATTCTTGTTTTTGGCCAGCCTCGCTACGCTGTTAGCATCTTCAGGGGTTCGGAGGTGAAACACATTCCTAACGTCCTGGCCTTTGTAGTTCATCAGCTTGGGTCTTACAATAGACAAAATATGGGTATATCAGTGTCTACAGAACAATGAGTCACAACTGGTCATATCAACAAGAAGAGAATTGAATTCCATGTAATTGCATTCAACCAAAGGTTACTCCTCACTTGCTTCCTGTGGCAATGAAAAGCTTCCTGTATTCCATCCTAGAGTCGTCTTGAAAAGTCACAGCCCTCGTCTTGACGTCCACTGCCACAGCCTATTGACATGCAAACATCCCAGTTAGAAAGAGAACATAGGGCCAGGGTGTCACCAAGGGAATCCATACCACTTCATTGCCGCTCTGAGACCAGTGTCGTGTTCAGTAGGGCACATTAACAAAAGTTTGCAACGGAAAAAACTAAAATCTTCTTGGAAGAAGTTCGACCAGGTAGCAACTCCCTGTTTCAATCTGTTTGAAAACTGCCCACTGAACACAGCCCAGATGTGGATTCAAACTTAGCCAATATAATCAGTGTTTCAGGTCTTACCTCCTTCTCCGTGAGCAACTCGATGTTGTGGGCTTGGAGGAAGTCTATGGAGCGTAGCCGGAGCTGATCTGCTGTGCTCTCTAAGGACTGAGGGGGAGATGGTAAGTTACACCGCACCACAGCACAGTACACCACAGGTTGGAGATTATGTGGTGAGATTTGTTAAGTTGAAATGTTATTGGTGACATTCAGTGAAGAAATGTCACTTTTACGATGCTAATGCAACATACATTTTTTCGGTTTCATTTTTAACATGATCACAATTTGAAACTCAAGGTCAGCAAACCATTTTCTCATAGATATCATGGCCAAATTTCTACATTGGCTGGGACAAATATTATCCCAAGATTACAGACTAGAGATGGGTTCAAGATGGGTTAATAATACTAGCAATAACACAATGGGAAGTATTTTGGAGCATGAAATGTCTGGGAAGAATTTTCAATCTGCTACGAAATACAGTAGGGCATAACTGGTAGTCCTTCATCAGCAATTTCAACACTGTTTGTATCGAGAAGAATAGTAAACTTAAAGAACCCTCATGGTCACTAAGTCCTTATGGAGATATTCCTTTTATCATCTCTGTGGTATGCTCTGGATCTCTGTACAAACCTTACTCAGTTTAGGCCTGTCATATGGTGGGTGTTTGTCCATGGTGCACATGACAATGCGATCAGTGAAGCCTTCCTGTCGCAATGTCTCAGCGCACACCAGCCCTGCTGGACCTGGAGACACAAGACACTTGTTTAATGTCTATATAGGATCTTAGATCCTTGCTATCCGAACTGAGTCCAAGCTCCCTTTACCATAACTATTGAGTGAAACAATAGTAGTGAATTGGAGCGTGGATTGAGTTCGGCATACCAGACACTGTTAGAGCTTTGTGAACATAAACAAAACACTTTGAGCATGTTACAACTAAGAGCATACAGTTGAAACGTGTACTGTAGTACAAATACACTATGAACAAACATCCGTGTTGTTGCAATAGTTCTTGGGAGCTGCTGTCATCTTTCCTTTTTTTGGAATACTCAGGACCTATACTGAACTGAAAGTATACTGTATGGCTCAAGTCCTAGTCGATAGTTTGAACATAAACAAACAGACTTCTATTTAACAGCAGTGCGTGCAGGAATGGAACCTAAGTATTTTGGGCACTGGCCAGCCGGGCTAGTGGACTGAAATTTTTCCTAACCGGGTTGAAAATTTGTGTCATGCGATATTTGAAAAGGCAAAATGTCAGTTGCCGGTGTGCAAGTTGAACACATTTTCTTCTAGCCCGGTCTGAAAACTACTAACAACGGACTAGCGGGCTAGCTTAATTTCCATCCCTGAGTGTGTGAGTGTAAGGAGATGCTCAACGGCCAACTCACCTGATCCAACGATAAGGACCTGGCTGAAGCCAGTGCTGGAGTTAACTGCTAAACATCGGGCCATTGCTTTTGACCTCCTCTGTGACTGAAGATCCTGGAAGAAAGAAATGTTTGCCAGGTCACAGGTCATCAAAGGGGATCAGTTGATTTAGCACAATGATCTATTCTAAATAGTCTCAGAGTGTCTTTACCTGTTTGTTAGCACGAATTATCACTTTGTCCTTTTCAACTCGGACCTGAAGCAAACAGACATGAGCGATGTGTACACGGTTTTGACGATGCTTAGAGAGAATGTGAAGGCAGGGAATGTGAATGGCATTGCAAACTGAACGAGGAAGGTCACCTGGAAGGTGGGCAGGCTGTCAAGCCCAGGAAATTCCTCAATGTCTCCTGTAACAATGTTGAAACAAGCTCCATGCCAGGGGCAACGCACGTGGCCTTTGGACAAGATACCTGCAACACACAACGATATACAGTACCAGTCAAATGTTTTGACACACCTACTCATTCAAGGATTTTTCTTTATTTTTTTATAATTTTCTACATTGTAGAATAATAGTGAAGACATCAACAATATGAAATAACACGTAAGGAATCATGAAATAACCAAAAAAGTGTTAAACAAATCAAAATATATATTATATTTAAGACTCTTCAATGTAACCACCATTTGGTCTTGATGTCAGCTTTGCACACTCTTGCCATTCTCTCAACCAGCTTCATGAGGTAGTAACCTGGAATGCATTTCAATTAACAGGTACCGTGTTAAAAGTTAATTTGTGGAATTTCATTCCTTCTTAATGCATTTGAGCCAATCAGTTGAGTAGTGACAAGGTAGGGGTGGTATACAGAAGATAGCCCTATTTGGTAAAAGACCAAGTCCATATTATGTCAAAAAGATCTCAAATAAGCAAAGAGAAATGACAGTCCATCCGTACTTTAAGACATGAAGGTCAGTCACATTTTCAGTCAACCTGGAAAATGCGAAGAACTTTAAAGGTTTCTTCAAGTGCGGTCGCAAAAACCATCAAGCCAATCATGAAACTGGCTCATGAAGACAGCCACAGGAAACGAAGACCCAGAGTTACCTCTGCTGCAGAGGATACGTTTCTTCAGAGTTACCAGCCTCAGAAATTGCAGCCCAAATAAATGCTTCACTGTGTTCAAGTAACAGACACATTTCAACAACAACTGTTCAGAGGAGACTGAATGAATCAGACCTTCATGGTCGAATTGCTGCAAAGAAACCACCCAAAGGACACCAATAAGAAAAAGAGACTTGCTTGGGCCATGAAACATGAGCAAAGGACATTAGACCGGTGGAAATCTGTCCTTTGGTCTGATGAGTCCGAATTTGAGATTTTTGGTTCCAAACACTGTGTCTTTGTCAGACGATGAGTAGGTGAGTAGATGATCTCCGCATGTGTGGTTCCCACTGTGACACATGGAGGAGGAGGTGTGATGGTGTGGGGGTACTTTGCTGGTGATACTGTATGTGATTTAATTAGAATTCAAGGCACATTTAACCAGCATGGCTACCACAGCATTCTGCAGCTATACTCCATCCCATCTGGTTTGCGCTTAGTGGAACTATTATTTGTTTTTGAACAGGACAATGACCCAACACACCTCCAGGTTGTGTAAGGGCTATTTGACCATGAAGGAAAGTGATGGAGTGCTGCATCAGATGACCTGGCATTCACAATCATCTGACCTCAATTCAGTTGAGATGGTTTTGGATGAGTTGGACTGCAGAGTGAAGGAAAAGCAGCTAACATGTGCTCAGCATATGTGGGAACTCCTTCAAGACTGTTGATAAAGCATTCCAGATGAAGCTGGTTGAGAGAATGCCAAGAGTGTGCAAAGCTGTTATCAAGGCAAAGGGAGGCTACTTTGAAGAATCTAAAATGTAAAATATATTTTGATTTGTTTAACACTTTTTTTGGTTACTACATGATTCCATATGTGTTATTTCATAGTTTTGATGTCTTCACTATTATGCTACATACAATAGAAAATAGAAAACTATAGAAAACCCCTTGAATGAGTAGGTGTGTCCAAACTTTTGACTGGTACTGTACATCTCATTGTATCACTCACCAATCCATCTCAGAACTTGATAAGACAGCAAAAATATGAATTTTCATTCCAATATTCCACAAAAAAAAGAAAGCAATGCAGAACGGGACTCACCTTTGACCAGTGGTGCCCCATAATGCGGGCACTTGTGCCCCATTGCAGAAAACTCTCCATGTTCTTTAATGAGCAGCGCTCTGCCACTTCCTAAATCAACCTCTCTCATCCTAAACAGGAATAAGTGCACACACAGACGCACCCACACACGAATGCACGCACACACACAGGAAGGGACAAAAATTGTGAGGCAAGGGGAAATAATGACAAGTTCAAGCCATACAAATTTCAGTATTCAGACCCCTTGACTTTTTTCACATTTTGTTACGTTACAGCCTTATTCCAAAATTGATTAAATTGTTTGTTCGAATTAATCCACAATATCCCTTGATGACAAAGCAAAAACAGGTGTTTGAAATTGTTGCAAATTTATTAAAATAAAAGAAATCTGAAATATCACATTTACATAAGTAAATTCAGACCCTTTACTCAGTACTTTCTTAAAGTTCCTTTGGCAGAGATTACAGCCTCGAGTCTTTTTGGGTATGACGCTACAAGCTTAGCACACTTGTATTTGGGGAGTTTCTCGTGTTTTTCTCTACAGATCCTCTCAAGCTCTGTCAGGTTGGATGGGGAGGGTCGCTGCACAGCCATTTTCAGGTCTCTCCAGCTATTGTCAGGTCTCTCTCAGATAACTGAACTAAATGGCTACCGCCCCGTAGCACTCACTTCTGTCATCGTGAAGTGCTTTGAGAGACTAGTCAAGGATCATATCACCACCACCTTACCGGCCACCCAAGACCCACTTCAGTGTGCATACCGCCCCAACAGGTCCACAGACGATGCATTAGCTATCACACCGCACACTGCCCTATCCCATCTGGACAAGAGGAATACCTATGTAAGAATGCTGTTCATTGACTTCAGCTCAGCATTCAACACCATAGTACCCTCCAAGCCCATCATCCAAGCCCATCAAGCTGGAGTCACTGGGTCACAACCCTGCCCTGTGCAATTGGGTCTAGGACCTTCTGACGGGCCGCTCCCAGGTGGTGAAGGTAGTAAACAACATCTCCACTTTGTTGACCCTCAACACTGGGGCCCCACAAGGGTGCGTACTCAGCCCCCTCCTGTACTCCCTGTTCACCCATGACTGCGTGGCCATGCACCCCTCCAACTCAATCATCAAGTTTGCAGATGACACAACAGTAGTGAGCTTGATTACCAACAATGACGAGACAGCCTACAGTGGGGAGGTGAGGGCACTCGGAGTGTGGTGTTAAGAAAACAACCTCTCACTCAACGTCAACAAAACAAAGGAGATGATCGTGGACTTCAGGAAATAGCAGAGGGAGCACCCTTCTATCCATGTCGAAGGGTCAGCGGTGGAGAAGGTGGAAAGTTTTAAGTTCCTCGGCGTACACATCACAGACAAACTGAAATGGTCCATCCACACAGACAGTGTGGTGAAGAAGGCGCAACTGCGCCTCTTCAACCTCAGGAGGCTGAAAAAAATGGGTCTTGTAAACCAAAACTCTGACTAACTTTTACAGATGCACAATCGAGAGCATCCTGTCGGGCTGTATCACAGCCTGGTACGGCAACTGCAACGCCCTCAACCGCAAGGCTCTCCAGAGGGTGGTGCGGTCTGCACAAGGAATCACCCGGGGCAACTAACTGCCCTCCATGACACCTATAGTACCCAATGTTACAGGAAGGCCAAAAAGATAATCAAGGACAACAACCACCTGAGTCACTGCCTGTTCACACCACTACCATCCAGAAGGTGAGCTCAGTGCAGGTGCATCAAAGCTGGTACCAAGAGACTGAGGAACAGCTTCTATCTCAAGGCCATTAGACTGCTAAACAGCAATCACTAACTCAGAGAGGCTGCTGCCTACATGGAGACCCTTTTAGACTTGTGTGTATTAGGAAGTTGTTGGGGAATTGTTAGATTACTTGTTAGATATTACTGCACTGTCGGAACTAGAAGCGCAAGCATTTCGCTACACTCGCATTAACATCTGCTAGCCATGTGTATGTGACCAATAACATTTGATTTGATTTTGATTTGATTTCAGATGTTCGATTCGCCCCAGTTTTAGGTCCTGAGCGCTCTGGAGTAGGTTTTCATCAAGGATCTCTCTGCACTTTCCTCCATTCATCATTCCCTCAATCCTGACTAGTCTCCCAGTCCCTGCCACTGAAAATCATCCCCACAGCATGATGCTGCCACCACCATGCTTCACCATAGGGATGGTGCCAGTTTTCCTCCAGATGTGACACTTGGCATTCAGGCCAAATAATTCAATCTTGGTTTCATCAGATCAGAGAATCTTGTTTCTCATGGTCTGAGAGTCTTTAGGTGCCTTTTGGCAAACTCCAAGCAGGCTGTCATGTGCCTTTTAGTGAGGAGTGGCTTCCGTCTGGCCACTCTACCATGAAGGCCTGATTGATGGAGTGATGATGAGATGGTTGTCTTTCTGGAAGGTTCTCCCATCTCCACAGAGGAACTCTGGAGCTCTGTCAGATTGACCATCAGGTTCTTGGTCACCTCCGTGACCAAGGCCCTTCTCTCCCGATTGCTCAGTTTAGCTGGGAGGACAGATCTATGAAGAGTCGTTGTGATCCAAACCTCTTCCATTTAAGAATGATGGAGGCCACTCTGTTCTTTGGGACCTTCAACGCTGCAGAAATGTTTTGGAACCCTTCCCCAGGTCTGTGCCTCAACACAATCCTGTCTCGGAGCTCTATGGACAATTCCTTCAACCTCATGGCTTGATTTTTGCTCTGACATGCACTGTCAACTATGGGACCGTACAGTATACAGTGGGCCCAAAAAGTATTTAGTCAGCCACCAATTGTGCAAGTTCTCCCACTTAAAAAGATGAGAGAGGCCTGTAATTTTCATCATAGGTACACTTCAACTATGACAGACAAAATTAGAAAAAAAATCCAGAAAATCACATTGTAGGATTTTTAATGAATTTATTTGCAAATTATGGTGGAAAATAAGTATTTGGTCAATAACAAAAGTTTATCTCAATACTTTGTAATATACCCTTTGTTGGCAATGACAGAGGTCAAACGTTTTCTGTAAGTCTTCACAAGGTTTTCACACACTGTTGCTGGTATTTTGGCCCATTCCTACATGCAGATCTCCTCTAGAGCAGTGATGTTTTGGGGCTGTTGCTGGGCAACACGGACTTTCAACTCTCTCCAAAGATTTTCTATGGGGTTGAGATCTGGAGACTGGCTAGGCCACTCCAGGACATTGAAATGCTTCTTATGAAGCCACTCCTTCGTTGCCCCGGCGATGTGTTTGGGATCATTGTCGTGCTGAAAGACCCAGCCACGTTTCATCTTCAATGCCCTTGCTGATGGAAGGAGGTTTTCACTCAAAATCTCGAAATACATGGCCCCATTCATTATTTCCTTTAAACAGATCAGTCGTCCTGGTCCCTTTGCAGAAAAACAGCCCCAAATCATGATGTTTCCATCCCCATGCTTCACAGTAGGTATGGTGTTCTTTGGATGCAACTCAGCATTCTTTGTCCTCCAAACACGACAAGTTGAGTTTTTACCAAAAAAGTTCTATTTTGGTTTCATCTGACCATATGACATTCTCCCAATCTTCTTCTGGATCATCCAAATGCTCCCTAGCAAACTTCAGACGGGCCTGGTCATGTACTGGATTAAGCAGGGGAACACGTCTGGCACTGCAGGATTTGAGTCCCTGGCGGCGTAGTGTGTTACTGATGGTAGGCTTTGTTACTTTGGTCCCAGCTCTCTGCAGGTCATTCACTAGGTCCCCCCGTGTGGTTCTGGGATTTTTGCTCACCGTTCTTGTGATCATTTTGACCCCACAGGGTGAGATCTTGCATGGAGCCCCAGATCAAGGGAGATTATCAGTGTTCTTGTATGTCTTCCATTTCCTAATAATTGCTCCCACAGTTGATTTCTTCAAACCAAGCTGCTTACCTATTGCAGATTCTGACTGTTTGAGGTTGTGGACAGGTGTCTTTTATACTGATAACAAGTTCAAACAGGTACCATTAATACAGGTAATGAGTGGAGGACAGAGGAGCCTCTTAAAGAATAAGTTACAAGTCTGTGAGAGCCAGAAATCTTGCTTGTTTGGAGGTGACCAAATACTTATTTTCCACCATAATTTGCAAATAAATTCATTAAAAATCCTACAATGTTATTTTTTGGAATTCTTTTTCTCATTTTGTCTGTCATAGTTGAAGTGTACCTATGTTCAACATTACAGGCCTCTCTCATCTTTTTAAGTGGGAGAACTTGCACAATTGTTGGCTGACTAAATACTTTTTTGCCCCACTGTATAGACAGGTGTGTGCCTTTCCAAATCATGTCCAATCAATTGAATTTACCACTGGTGGACTCCAATCATGTTGTAGAAACGTCTCAAGGATGATCAATGGAAACTGGATCCACCCAAATTGGATGAGCTCAATTTCGAGTCTCATAGCAAAGGGTCTGAATACTTATGTAAATAAGGTATTTCTGTTCATTTTTAATACTTTTTTTTTTAAATCTAAAAACCTGTTTTCGCATTTTCATTATGGGGTATTGTTTGTAGATTGATAAGGAAAAATATTTTAATCCATTTTAGAATAAAGCTGTAACGTAACAAAATGTGGAAAAAGTCAACGAGTGTGAATACTTTCCGAATGCACTGTACATTGTCTTTTGTTTGGCCTTACTGTCCATTTTCCAGGTCCTTGACATGACACACGGAGGCCTCCAGGTAATCACGGGGTTTGTAGAGCCTGAGGGGGGCGGCAGCGGCGGAGTCCTCATCGGAGCAGTGTTCCAGTGCTCCGTTGGGTCTGCAGTCAGAAAAGGGGCTCGCCTTTCCATTGGCGGACTTCACACCTGGATCATTTTCTTTGCCCAGAAGGGTTAGCTCCACTTTCACCTCAACTGCAGGACACAGACCACAGACCATTAGCAAAACTGCAGAATACAGACCACAGACCGCTAGGAAAACACCACCCTTTTCAGGCTGATGTTTGCCCAGTCACTTACATTTAAAAAAAAATTGTTTTTAGTTCACAACTTTTACCCATCATCCTCCTCAACTTTAAGTCACCAGCAGCCACTGATACTCATATAAATGTTTCCTTTGATTGCAGCGCTCAGCGTCAGACTCCCCACGGAGAAGAGTTCTGCATCGAATTGAACTGACATCACCATGAAAATACTTTAGGAGATTTAAAAAAAAACATGGGGCAAATTTACTGTGGCAATCTTGATTTGATTTAGATGCACTATTGTAAAGTGGCTGTTCCACTGGATGTCAGAAGGTGAATTCACCAATTTGTAAGTCGCTCTGGATAAGAGCGTCTGCTAAATGACTTAAATGTAAATGTAATGTATGTATTGTATTTTCGTTTTGGGGTTTGTAGTGTTTGGGATTATAGTTGATTAGGGGTGTGTGTGGTGTTAATTAGGTTGGCTGCCTGAGGCGGTTCTCAATCAGAGTGATGTCCATGGATGTCCATCTTCCATTTCATATGATATGTTACAAAACTCCCCCTTTCCTCTCCTGTGATTGCAGTCACTCTCATGATTTTCCATTGATTTTAATTAAGACTCGCTCAGCAGGTCAAAATTCCAGCCAGATTATCGTGTAGGAACCGGAGGGTCAGCACATTTCTACTGCCGAAGAGATAAATCTGGCTGCAGTGAAAACGGGTTGCACAACCACCTCTTCAAATGCAGAAATACAAACACCAGAGGCAACTTATCAGATGTCATCAAATGCCTCAAGGCGCCTCACAACAAATAAACCCAAACATCCACTTAGGCCTGTCCTCGTGTATGTGTGTTATTTCAGCAAATATCAAATGCATGGTGTAGTGATCCTAAATATATGCTATACATTTACATTTAAGTCATTTAGCAGACGCTCTTATCCAGAGCGACTTACAAATTGGTGAATTCTGGTTTAGTTTCTCAACTATACTGGTGCTCATCCCTGCTGTGTCTAAGGTTCCGTTCAGGGTCCCACTTGTTTCTTAAAGACTAATTAGACATTTTACAGTGAGGGGCCTCTGTTCCATCGAAGCACCCTCTAAAGTCGCCCCTATAGAACTTGAGACAAGCTCCCTATCCCCTCCACTTTATTCATACTAACTGCCAGTGTGGTATTGCAGTGGTTGTTTTTATGAAAATTATGTTTAATTTGTTTTGTTTTTTTAAACCACTCTCCATAAGAGCTAAAGCACTATTAAGTCAAAGCTTTAGGAGCAAGCAAAGATATAAAAAACGTAATGTGCTTGATTACAGCACCTACCACAGCCTTCAACAAGCTGACTGCATTGCAACAGTGATATGTTTGCTTTGAAACAGTTATACGTTGTGCCATACGTTTAAAACTCAAATTTGACTATGTAATCCTCTTGAAGGCAATGCCACTGAGAGCATTAAAATTCCTCCTCCACAAATCGCCATGCTACAAAGGCAGTCAGGAGAGGGGTTTGTATGACCTATATACTGTATAGCTGGCGAACAAATGCCAATTATTCCAGGATTTGGAAAGGGGTAGGACAGACGGAAGGATAACAGGAAGTAGGATGGAGGGAAGGAGAACAGAGGGTAGGACAGAGGGAAGGAGGACGGGGGCAGGACGGAGAGGAGGAGAATGGGGGTAGGACGGAGGGAAGGAGAACAGAGGGTAGGACAAAGGGAAGGAGAACAGAGGGTAGGACGGAGGGAAGGAGAACAGAGGGTAGGATGGAGGGAAGGAGAACGGGGGTAGGACGGAGGGAAGGAGAACGGGGGTAGGACGGAGGGAAGGAGAACAGAGGGTAGGACGGAGGGAAGGAGAACAGAGGGTAGGACGGAGGGAAGGAGAACGGGGTAGGACGGAGGGAAGGAGAACGGGGGTAGGACGGAGGGAAGGAGAACAGAGGGTAGGACGGAGGGAAGGAGAACAGAGGGTAGGACGGAGGGAAGGAGAACGGGGGTAGGACGGAGATGAGGAGAACAGGGGTAGGACGGAGGGAAGGAGAACAGAGGGTAGGACAAAGGGAAGGAGAACAGAGGGTAGGACGGAGGGAAGGAGAACAGAGGGTAGGATGGAGGGAAGGAGAACGGGGGTAGGACAGAGGGAAGGAGAATGGGGGTAGGACGGAGGGAAGGAGAACAGAGGGTAGGACGGCGGGAAGGAGAACAGAGGGTAGGACGGAGGGAAGGAGAACGGGGGTAGGACGGAGGGAAGGAGAACAGGGGTAGGACGGAGGGAAGGAGAACAGAGGGTAGGACGGAGGGAAGGAGAACAGAGGGTAGGACGGAGGGAAGGAGAACGGGGGTAGGACGGAGATGAGGAGAACGGGGGTAGGACGGAGATGAGGAGAACGGGGGTAGGACAGAGGGAAGGAGAACAGTGGGTTGGTGGAGATAGTGTTCACCTGGCTTGCTTTTGGAGAGGCATCCTCCCATTATGGGCCCAGGGTAGATCCAGTAGGCCTGGCTGGAGGAAGCCCAGGGGAGGTGAGGAAGAGACGGGGTCAGATCCTGGGGTTGGGCTCCTGGGTCGGGAGGTAACCACGACAGTGTTGAAACGGGGGTATCAGTATGTGCAGGTGCAGATTCAGGTCAGCCATTGTAGACATCAGCTCTCCCACATCACCACCTGGGAGAAGGAAGAGTGAACAAAGTTGAGTGGCTGAAAAGCCCAGTGGAGGCTGGTCGAGGGAGAAATTGGGAGATTACAAAAGTCCAACCATCAAACAGCACCACTACACCAACCTGGACTCAGGGGTAGACTTAACATAGTAAATGTAAATTAGTGTGATATGTTACATAAGGTATGCATTAATTTACTATATATGTTTTACCTTTATTCAACCAGGCAAGTCAGTTAAGAACAAATTCTTATTTTCAATGACTGCCTAGGAACAGTGGGTTAACTGCCTGTTCAGGGGCAGAACTACATATTCATACCTTGTCAACTCGGGGTTTGAACTTGCAACCTTCCGGTTACTAGTCCAACGCTCTAACCACTAGGCTACCCTGCCACCCCAAACTTCCATGGATGTCCATCTTCCATTTCATATGATATGTTACAAATTGCACTTCATACAATAGGTAATAAATTCCGGTTTGTACAATATGTTACAAATTTGCCAAACCTATGATATGTTAGGAATTCCAATTTGTTGTCGGTGGCTAGGTGGCTAACGCTAACGTTAGCTAAATTTACCAATAAGCTAAAATGAACACAACCTTTGGGTTACTAAACGTTCACGTTATAACCTCACCCATCCACCCCGACCAACCACCCTACTTTCGTTTTTGCCTTAAGTTACCTTCTGTCTTATGCAGCCATACCAAACGTGACATGTCAAAGTAATTTTACGTCTATTCTATGAGACCACCAGGCTGACTACACAGTTCTAAAAGTTTCTCACATGACTACTTGTGTTTTTTAGAGTTCCTCTATATAAAGTGGTGTGTGTGTGGTGTGTTTGCATTTGTGAACCACTACCCATTTTAGTCATTGAAATACGTACAGTTTGTGAGTTTGCCTAAGGTACCAAATAGTTGATATCAACATTAGGAAAACTTTATATTTTCATAATTTTCCGAAGAAATTTAGATAATATCACGTGAAGATTAACCACTTATATCAACCATGGCTTAGAAATGGTACAATGAACTACTATGCATTCATGATGCCAGTCATGATGCTGAGAAACATGGACAAAGTCCTGGAAAGGCCACTGTGGTAGTTAAAGGGCTAGCCTAGCACTCATTAACAACCATTAGCATTCACAGCACCATCCACAGTGCTCTCAATGGCATTTTTCAACTGCCGTTTGAAAAGGAGAGGGTGTGTAATTGTCCGTCAACCTGTAGAGAGGCCCTAACTTGGTTCTCTGAGGTGGTATAGAACTAAGCAGCTTCTAGTACTATTCCTGTGTGCTCTGCCCTCCAGCAACACTTGGCAACAATGTAAGGATGAGAAAGTTTGGTTGTCCCTTGTTTTCTACACTTGTCTTCAGTGTTGGGGAACCTACTTAGAAAATACAGTTTACAAAGCTACCAATTACTTCACACTGGAAGAAGTTAAGCTACAGTAGAGATACCTTTAATAAATTATTGTTTACTGAACTAAACAATTATCATATCTAAATCAGAAATGTCATAGACTACAATTGCATGACCAGATCACTCTGGAGTCAGATGTTAACATAATGTGTAATTTAGCCTATTAAAAACAAAAAATTTGTTTCAAGTGAGAATTATGCAGGTCTAATGCTGAAAAAAAGTAAATTCTTGCCTAGTTCACTCATAGTTTATTTTAGCCCAAAAAGTAGTGTGTATTTCTAATAGTTAGCTACACCACTACATGGCAAAAAAGTAATTAACTACTGAAAACACTACCTAGATTTGAATTGAGTTCAACTACCACCAAGATACTTCAAAATGCAGTTAAATTGCTAGTTGAACTACATGTAGTTCACTCCTCCCCAACACTTACTGTCTCTCTACTATGAATCTAAATGAGTGTGTGTGTGTGTGTGTGTGTGTGTGTGTGTGTGTGTGTGTGTGTGTGTGTGTGTGTGTGTGTGTGTGTGTGTGTGTGTGTGTGTGTGTGTGTGTCCAAATGCCCTTGAAGAGTAGGTAATAGTGTTAATCATGTTAATTGATAACATTTTCGACATAGATTGTTACTTAATGTTACATACATACAGGGCCTTCAGAAAGTATTCACATCCCTTGACTTCTTCCACATTTTGTTGTTACAGCCTGAATTTAAAATTGCTTAAGTTAAGATTTTGTGTCACTGGCTTACACACGATACCCCATAATGTAAAAGTGGAATTATGTTTTTAGACATTTTTACAAATTATTAAATATGAAAAGCTGAAATGTCTTGAGTCAATAAGTATTCAACCCTTTGTTATTGCAAGCTTAAATAAGTTCAGGAGTAAAAATATGCTTAACAAGTCACATAATAAGTTGCATTGACTCATCCTGTGTGCAATAATAGTGGTTTTTAATGACTACCTCATCTCTGTAGCCTACATATACAATTATCTGTAAGGTCCCTCAGTCGAGCAGTGAATTTCAAACACGGATACAACCACAAAGACCAGGGAAGTTTTCCAATGCCTCGCAAAGATATACAGTTGAAGTCGGAAGTTTACATGCACCTTAGCCAATTAGTTTGTCACAATTCCTGACATTTAATCCGAGTAAAAATTCCCTGTCTTAGGTCAGTTAGGATCACCACTTTATTTTAAGAATGTGAAATGTTAGAATAATAGTAGAGAGAATGATTAATTTCAGCTTTTATGTCTTTCATCACATTCCCAGTGGGTCAGAAGTTTACATCCACTCAATAAGTAATTGGTAGAATTGCCTTTAAATTGTTTAACTTGGGTCAAACATTTCGGGTAGCCTTCCACAAGCTTCCCACAATAAATTGGGTGAATTTTAGCCCATTCCTCCTGACAGAGCTGGTGTAACTGAGTCAGGTTTGTAGGCCTCATTGCTTGCACACGCTTTTTCAGTTCTGCCCACAAATCTTCTATAGGAATGAGGTCAGGGCTTTGTGATGGCCACTCCAATACCTTGACTTTGTTGTCCTTAAGCCATTTTGCCACAACTTTGGATGTATGCTTGTGTGTCATTGTCTAATTGGAAGACCCATTTGCAACCAAGCTTTAACTTCCTGACTGATGTCTTGAGATGTTGCGTCAATATATCCACATCATTTTCTCATGAAGCCATCTATTTTGTGAAGTGCACCAGTCCCTCCTACAGCAAAGCACCCCCACAACATGATGCCCCCCCCCCGTGCTTCACGGTTGGGATGGTGTTCTTCGGGTTGCAAGCCTCCCCTTTTTCCTCCAAACATAACGATGGTCATTATGGCCAAACAGCTCGATTTTTGTTTCATCCGACCAGAGGACATTTCTCCAAAAGCTACAATCTTTGTCCCCATGTGCAGTTGCAAACCGTAGTCTGGCAATTTAATGGTGGTTTTGGAGCAGTGGCTTCTTCCTTGCTGAGCAGCCTATCAGGTTATGTTGACATAGGACTAGTTTTACTGTGGATATAGATACTTTTGTACCTTTTTCCTCCAGCATCTTTGCTGTTGTTCTGGGCAAGTCCTTTGCTGTTGTTCTGGGATTGATTTGCACTTTCCGCACCGAAGTAAGTTAATCTCTAGGAGACAGAACGTGTCTCCTTCCTGATCGGTATGACAGCTGCGTGGTCCGATGGTGTTTATACATGTGTACTATTGTTTGTACAGATGAATGTCGTACCTTCAGGCGTTTGGAAATTGCTCCCAAGGATGAACCAGACTTGTGGAGGTCTCCAATTTTTTTCTGGGGTCTTGGCTGATTTCTTTTCATTTTCCCATGGTGTCAAGCAAAGAGGCACTGAGTTTGAAGGTAGGCCTTGAAATACATCCACAGGTACACCTCCAATTGACTCAAATGGTGTCAATGAGCCTGTCAGAAGTTTATAAAGCCATGACATAATTTTCTGGAATTTTCCAAGCTGTTTAAAGGCACAGTCAACTTAGTGTATGTTAACTTCTAACCCACTGGAATTGTGATGCAATGAATTATAAGTGAAATAATCTGTCTGTAAACAATTGTTGGAAAAATGACTTGTGTAATGCACAAAGTAGATGTCCTAACCGACTTGCCAAAACTATAGTTTGTTAACAAGAAATTTGTGGCGTGGATGAAAAACAAGTTGTAATGACTTCAAACTAAGTGTATGTAAATTTCTGTCTTCAACTGTAGATGGTAGATGGGTAAAAATAAAAAAGCATACATTCAATATTCCTTTGATCATGGTGAAGTTATTAATTACACTTTGGATGGTATATCAATACACCAAGTCACTACAAAGATACAGACATCCTTCCTAACAAGGCACTAAAGTAATACTGCAGAAAATGTGGCAAATCAAATAACAAAATGTGTAATAAGTAAAGAGGTATGAATACTTTCTGAACGCAAGTGTTGTTAACCATTAACAGCCTTTGCACCTTTAACTTTCACGTCACTGAATTTTGAATGTAGGCAGGGGCCCCATGAGTTTCAAAACCACTTTTGTTTTGCTGCCACACATGCCCACACACCCCTGCCAGAGCTTGTGATATTTCAACCCACTGTTGCAATACAGCTGTTGATATGAATATGAGAGCAGTACTACAGAAACAAGCATTCACTGGATGACAGGTATATCACACAACGCAGTGGGATTCGTTAGCAATAGCAAGCCACACTTCGGGGTGCACTAAAGAAAGTACTTGATATTCAGAGCACATCTTAATGTCCTTGAAGTTAAAAAAGAAGCTTGCACTTTTGAATGGAGAAGTGATTAAAGTTCCAAGTGAGACATGGAAAGATCTCTCTTTTGAATCATGAAACATTTCACACAGTAAGAAATGTCTGTGTCATGTCATCGTTGTCATACTGCTACATCGAAAGTATATGAGTGTATACTTCACAATAAAATCAATTCAAAAGGATCACAAAAACATTCAAGAAGTTTAAAGTTTTGCAGCATGGAATTATCAAGAGTCACTTTAGTCATCTTTTTAAAGGTAATATAGAACCGGAGCAAGCTAAATAACTGGGATAGCCTAGTTCTTTTGGGCTGAATGTGGGTATCTGTTTTTTCTCTACACAAACTGTGAAAATGTCATGGCAATCACTAATTATTTTCTACACTAATTTTATAGCTTCACCAATCTCAATGACCCAACAACAACAAACACATTTCAAAATGCCATTTTGTCATGAGAATGATGTTTCCCTATGAAGAAACCAATGAAGGTTTAAACACTTCATGAAGACGGAAGTCTTCTCATATCAATAATTAAAATACAAATTAAAATTGAATGAACGTTTTGTATTTTGTACTAACCCAAAGTCAGGTTAAGCAGATTTGGTCCTCAACATATGACGCAGATTCCATTCGCTCACCGTTGGGCCTGTCCCCAAGCAGTGCTAATAATCCTTCCTGCAAAAAGCTGTCAGTTTCACTCACTTTTCTCCACAAATGTAATACGTTTTACTGGAATGTAGCAGGGAATTAGCCATTGTGGCACAACCCTTAGGTAGTTTCCCCCCACACACCCACCCCAAGAATGGATCTGTGTGAAACCAATGTTAAATTCCGAGGACCAGAATCAATTCCAATAGTGTCACGCCCTGGCCATAAAGATGCTTTTTATTCTCTATTTTGTTTAGGCCAGGGTGCGACTAGGTTGGGCATTCTAGTTCTTTATTTCTATGTTCTCTATTTCTTTGTGTTTGGCCGGGTGTGGTTCTCAATCAGAGGCAGCTGTCTATCGTTAGCCACATCAATCACTCAGAAAAGAGTCTTTACTTTTCTTTGAACAGCTCAGGTAAACACACTGTGTTTCTAAACAGACTACTGATAAACTATCAGGTATCAAGGTAAGACCCAGATGCAGACCATGTCGAAGTAACAATGTTTATTACAGCAACAGAGGCAAAGGTACAGGACAGCAGGCAGGCTCAGGGTCAGGTCAAGCAGAGGTCGGTAACCCAGAGGTGGGGCAAAGGTACAGGACAACAGGCAGGCTCAGGGTCAGGTCAAGCAGAGGTCGGTAACCCAGAGGTGGGGCAAAGGTACAGGATGGCAGGCAGGCTCAGGGTCAGGCAGAGTGGTCAGGCGGGTGGGTACTGGGTCAGGACAGGCAATGGTCAAAACCAGGAGAACGAGAAAAGAGAGACTGGGGAAAAGCAGGAGCTGAAACACAAAAACACTGGTTGGCTTGACAAACAAGACGAACTGGCAACAGACAAACATAGAACACAGGTATAAATACAGTGGCTTGCAAAAGTATTCACCCCCTTGGCATTTTTCCTATTTTGTTGGTTTACAACCTGGAATTAAAATAGATTTTTGGGGGGGTTGTATCATGTGATTTGCACAGCATGCCTACCACTTTGAAGATGCAAAATATGTTTTATTGTGAAACAAAAAAGAAATAATACAAAAAAACAGAACTTGAGCATGCATAACTGTTCACTCCCCCAAAGTCAATACGTTGTAGAGCCACCTTTTGCAGCTGCAAGTCTCTTGGGGTATGTTAAGCTTGGCACATCTAGCCACTCTGAGTTTTGCCCATTCTTCGAGGCAAAACTGCTCCAGCTCCTTCAAGTTGGATGGGTTCCGCTGGTGTACAGCAATCTTTAAGTCATACCACAGATTCTCAATTGGATTGAGGTCTGGGCTTTGACTAGGCCATTCCAAGACATTCAAATGTTTCCCCTTAAACCACTTGAGTGTTGCTTTAGCAGTATGCTTAGGGTCATTGTCCTGTTGGAAGGTGAACCTCCGACCCAGTCTCAAATCTCTGGAAGACTGAAGCAGGTTTCCCTCAAGAATTTCCCTGTATTTAGCACCATCCATCATTCCTTAAATTCTGACCAGTTTCCCAGATCTTGCCGATGATAAACATCCCCTCAACATGATGCTGCCACCACCATGCTTCACTGTGGGGATGCTGTCCTTGGGGTGATGAGAGGTGTTGGGTTTGCACCAGACATGGCGTTTTCTTTGTTGGCCAAAAAGCTAAATTTGAGTCTCATCTGACCAGAATACCTTCTTCCATATGTTTGGGGAGTCTCCCACATGCCTTTTGGCAAACACCAAACGTGTTTGCTTATTTTTTTCTTTAAGCAATGGCTTTTTTCTGGTCACTCTTCCGTAAAGCCCAGCTCTGTGGAATGTATGGCTTAAAGTAGTCCTATGGATAGATACTCCAATCTCCACTGTGGAGCTTTGCAGCTCCTTCAGGGGTATCTTTGGTCTCTTTGTGCATCTCTGATGAATGCCCTCCTTGCCTGGTCCGTGAGTTTAGTGGGCGGCCCTCTCTTGGCAGGTTTGTGTGGTGCCATATTCTTTCCATTTATTTATAATGGATTTAATGGTGCTCCATGGGATATTCAAAGTCTCTGATATTTTTTTATAACCCAACCCTGATCTGTACTTCTCCACAACTTTGTCCCTGACATGTTTGAAGTGCTCCTTGGTCTTCATAGTGCCGCTTGCTTGGTGGTGCCCCTTGCTTAGTGGTTTTGCAGACTCTAAGGGCCTTTCAGAACAGGTGTTTATATACTGAGATCATGTGACAGATCATGTGACACTTAGATTGCACACAGGTGGACTTTATTTAACTAATTATGTGACTTCTGGAGGTAATTGATTGCCTCAGATCATATTTAGGGGCTTCATAGCAAAGGGGGTGAATACATATGCACGCACCACTTTCCGTTTTTTCCCTTCACCAATTTGGACTACTTTGTGTATGTCCATTACATGAAATCCAAATAAAAATCCATCTAAATTACAGGTTGTAATGCAACAAAAAACGCCAAGGGAGATGAATACTTTTGCAAGGCACTGTGCACAGGGGATAATGGGGCAGATGGGTGACACCTGGAGGGGGGTGGAGACAATCACAAAGACAGGTGAAACAGATCAGGGTGTGACAATACACAAACAGAAACTTCAGGCCAGGCAGTAGATGACCCTTATCCCTACAGAGACAACAACACGCTAACAAACTCCTCACTGCCTCAGGCATTCAGTGATATTATGGGCCAGTAGTTTCAGTAAATATGTATCAGACATTATTGTGGTTCCTCAAGCATATGGCTCAAGCAACCATTAGGGTTCCATTTTCACCGTAATCTGGTAAACCTTGAAAGTAGATGCGGTCCGATCTTCACCAGTAATGCTATGCAAGAGTGTATGTTTTCTGTCTGTCAGCATGTGGTTTCTCTATGCTGTACATGAACCAACATGATAATTTGTCCCTCGGGCATAGGTAACTGGTTATTTACATTTATAAACTGGGTGGTTTGCGCCTTGAATTCTGATTGGTTGTAAGCCGTGGTATAGCAGACCATATACCATGGGTATGACAAAACATTTATTTTTCCTGCTCTAATTACGTTGGTAACCAGTTTATAATAGCAATAAGGCACCTCGGGAGTTTGTGGTATATGGCCAATATACCTCGGCTAAGGGCTGTATCGCTAAGGGCTCCGCCGTGCGTCGTGCTTAAGAACAGCCCTTTGCCATGGTATATTGGCCATATATCACACCCCTCTTGCCTTATTGTTTAACTAACATCTCAGTTGGTGATTTAACATCTCATGCACCTAACACCTGTTCCACAGGTAAATCAGGCTGCTCGATGACATCCACGGCTGATAAGGACAGAGGACAAAGTAACACCCCACAAGACAAAGTAGCACAACACCTATCCCCCATTACTGCAGATTTGTGAATTACAAGATAAACTTGATCGTCCCAAGATTGTGTTAACCACCACTTGAACAACAACCTTTTTCGTCCGAGACATTTAACAGCTGCATTTACCATGTTTGTCCTGAGCCTAATCAAGCCTGTGGAGTTAACCTCATTTTGAATGTTCTTGTTATGTTAGAAAACCTGCAATGCTTATCAAATGCTTAGCTTGTTGTTCAGCTTTAATTGCTATAAAAACAAGCCCTGGAAAGCTGATGAAATAATGACAATTGTTTGAATTGTTAAGGGGTGAGAGAAGTTTTGTTAACTCATCCTATACTTGTATTTGAAAAACAAATTGAAAAAAAAAATCCCACCTCAAACAGAACATTTAGAAAATGCTTGCTATTTCCTAATAGAACATGATGTCATGTTAACTTATTGGCTGAGCCGGTCTACTCACTTGAATCTTTTTAATGACCGGTATACACCCACACCAGTCTGTGGTTGGGGTATGCTCACATCATTCCAAGACAGAAAATATGCATTTTAACATACTTAATTACAATTTCTTTTGAAGGAAAAGTATTGAACTCATATTGTTGTTAAATATAGGTCCTATTTCATAGAAATCTGGAAACACTGGACAGTTACTTTATATTACTTTTTTGATTATTTCCAGAGGCTACCAGTTTTACACTGTGAATGTATTATAAATTCCCCAATACTAGGCTCTAGAAACATGTGAAACAATCATCATACATTGTGACTAAGTGCATTCCCCCGTTTGTCTTGTACTTGCTTGCTTGTTTACGTTTGTTTGTCCATAAGGTACATGTAAGGTAAGATCAAAATCTAACATTGTTTTTTAAATGTTGTTTCGCCACTGTAAAATGTATTCATGCATCCTTCACAAAGACAAATTTCAGCCTTGCTGAAGAAACCCCAGATCATCACCGATCCTCCACCAAATCTCACAGTGGGTGCAAGACCTGGGGAGGCCTACAAGCCACAGTGTCTTGCACCCACTGTGACATTTGGTGGAAGATCGGTGAAGATCTGGGGGTGCTTCAGCAAGGCTGGAATCGGGCAGATTAATTTTTGTGAAGGACGCATGAATCAAGCCACGTACAAGGTTGTCCTGGAAGAAAACTTGCTTCCTTCTGCTCTGAGAATGTTCCCCAACTCTGATGATTGGTTTTTCCAGAAGGACAATGCTCCATGCCACACAGCCAGGTCAATCAAGGTGTGGACGGAGGACCACCAGATCAAGACCCTGTCATGGCTAGCCCAATCTCCAGACCTGAATCCCATTGAAAACCTCTGGAACGTGATCAAGAGGAAGATGGATGGTCACAAGTCTTCAAACAAAGCTAAGCTGCTTGAATTCTTGCCACAGGAGTGGCATAAAGTCACCCAACATCAATGTGAAAGACTGGTGGAGAGCGTGCCAAGACGCATGAAAGCGGTGATTGAAAATCAGGGTTATTCCACCAAATATTGATTTCTGAACTCTTCCTACTGTAAGTTAAAACATTAGTATTGTGTTGTTTAAAAATGAATATGAACTTATTTTCTTTGCATTATTTTAGGTCTGACAACACTGCATTATTTTTGTTATTTTGACCAGTTGTCATTTTCTGCAAATAAATGCTCTAAATGTCAATATTTTTATTTGGAATTTGGGAGAAATGCTGTCAGTAGTTTATAGAATAAAGCAAAATATTTAAACACATACCTATAAAGAGTAAAACCAGAGAAACTGATAATTTTGCAGTGGTCTCTTCATTTCTTCCAGAGCTGTATATGACCAAGATGAACAAGGTTCCATGTAGCTACTGTGGCTAATAGACAGTGAAGTTTTCATGCAATAGGTGGTGAAAGTCATTAAGTCTGGAATGTAATGTTTGATGTCTGAAATGTGTTTTTACCATGATCAGGCTGCGGAGGTCAGGTAGGTTATTTTGTATTTGTATTTATTATGGATCCCAGGAAGAGTAACTGTTACCTTGGCAGCAGTTACTCTTCCTGGGGTCCAGACACATTAAAGCACATCACAAAATACACACATTTTTTAAAAATAAAACAGTACATCTTAAAACATCATTACACCACTACATATCTACAACACAAATGGGGTGGCAGGGTAGCCTAGTGGTTAGAGCATTGGGCCAATAACCGGAAGGTTGCAAGTTCAAATCCCTGAGCTGACAAGGTACAAATCTGTCGTTCTTCCCCTGAACAGGCAGTTAACCCACTGTTCCTAGGCCATCATTGAAAATAAGAATTTGTTCTTAACTGACTTGCCTATTTAAATAAAGGTTTAAAAAAAATGGACACAGAGTATTAAGAACACTCCATGACATCCAGGTGAAAGCTATGATCCCTTATTGATATCACCTGTTAATCAACTTCAGTAAATCAACTTCAGTAAAGATAGATGAAGGGGAGGAGACAGGTTAAAGAAGGATTTTTAAGCCTTGAGATAATTGAGATATTGATTGTGTATGTGTGCCATTCAGAGGATGAATGGGCAAGTCAAAAGATTGAAGTGCCTTTGAATCGGGTATGGTTGTAGTGGTTTGAGTGTGTCAAGAACTGCAACGCTGCTGTTTTTTTCACACATAACAGTTTCCTGTGTGTAAGCATTGGAGTCAACATGGGCCAGCATCCCTGTGGAACGCTTTCGGCAACAGTCCATGCCCCCATCTAATTAGGGCTGTTCTGAGGGCAAAAAGGGGTGCAACTCAATATTATGAAGGTGTTCCTTCTGTTTTATAGTGTATAATACCACCATACAACAATATTAAAATGTACATGTGTGTAGAGTGCATGTGCTAGTGTGTGTGTGTGACTATGCACGTGTGTGTGGGTGCCTGTGTGTGTGTCTCTTCACAGTCAGCGTTGTTCCATATGGTGTAGTTCTATCTGTTTTTAAATCTGATTTTACTGCTTACATGAGTTACTTGATGTGGAATAGAGTTCCATGAAGTCATGGCTCCGTGTAGAGTTCTGTGTGTTACCAGGAGTCTGTTCTGGACTTGGGGACTGTGAACAAACCCCTGGTTGTGAAGAGACCCCTGGTCGTTGAACTTGTTGTGGAATTCAGAGGCTAACCATTCGTACACTTGATGGGATAAGGCAGGGATACCACGTGATACCACACAAGTTCTAGCGACCTACAATTAGTTGTGTTAACCATGAAACATGATCTGAATTTACTGAAATGAAACATAGAGCCTGATTAGGAAATTTGAAGTTTACAGATATATGACAAATAATGAAGAATTAAAGAGATGTTACACTGAATAGCATGCATTGGCGCTATCGAGATGTAGTGTCAGGGCGTTTTGGTGCTGCTTTCAGCGTTTGCCTCCCAATTAGGCAAAGGGAATTGTGAGGTCATGGAAAACCAAAATAGCCTTTTACAGAGGTATGTCCACTCCTGCAGGGGACCAATGTTTCCATGGTCAGAAATAACAAATAAAACAACCCATTTCCGAGGAGTGCGCACGCGTGCGTACACACAAACACACACAAACAGACACACAAAGCTAAACAAATAAATTATATCACAACTCATACACAAATGTATAGGAGCAATCTCCCTTAGTGGACCAGTCATTGTTTTGAGGTCAGAAAATCTCTCAATTACCTCCTCTACCTAATATGGCTGTTTATTTTGATTACTGTAATTTACTGTACATTTGCCACTGTGTAAGAATTAGCTTGTTTGTGAAGTGCCTTGTGTCCATTGGTGTACTGTTTGTCAGAGTATTGAGTATATGTCACTTCCTGACCATAGAAAACCTGTATTTTCTATGGTAGAGTAGGTCAGGGCGTGACTAGGGGGTTTTGTTCTAGTTTATATTTTCTATGTGGGGTTCTAGGTTTGATTTTCTATGTTGGTGATTTGTATGATTCCCAATTAGAGGCAGCTGGTTATCGTTGTCTCTAATTGGGGATCATACTTAAGTAGCATTTTTCCACCTGTGGGTTATGGGATATTGTTTTTGTGTGGTGCATGTGAGCACTGCATTTTCTTTACGTTTTGTTTGTGCATTTATTGTTTTGTTTTGCTTTGAGTTTCACATAGAAATAAAAGATGTGGAACCCAGATCACGCTGCGCTTTGGTCCACTCATTATTACGAACATTGTGACAGTATATTACTGCACCACATTGCTCCCAGAACCAAGTTACTTCCTTGGCTCTATAATGCTGAATGGCCATAGTGCTGTACCAGATACAGACCACAGAAAGTAGTAAAGTCTAATGATATACTGAGCATCACATTAAGATATCATATCAGCAGAAACAAGCACAATCTTAAAATCAGCACTTGGCCTACTGACTGTAAAAGAGGAAAAGGGTCTTACCCAACAAGCTAGTGTGGAGCAGGTGCACCGCTGAGTGCTTGTCTGTCAAACGCCCCAGTGTTCAGCCTTTCCTGTGGAGCAAGTTAGAATACTATCACACCCAGTCTTCCAAGAATCCTGTCCCTCCCCCAGGATCGTCTCTCTCTTCTAGAGTATTCCCACTCTGTATCTACTGTTCAGCTCTCCTCTTGTCTCTTCCTCTCCCTCCGACGCAGCAGTAGCGGCCGGGGCTCTGGTGGGTGTGTTATCCCTGGGAAAAACCTCTCGAGCAGCACACGGATTGGGGGGATTGTGGAAGCTGCTCTCTCTCACTGACTGAG
Source organism: Oncorhynchus masou masou (assembly GCF_036934945.1). Lineage (NCBI taxonomy): Eukaryota > Metazoa > Chordata > Actinopteri > Salmoniformes > Salmonidae > Oncorhynchus > Oncorhynchus masou. The sequence goes on from NC_088212.1 coordinate 18,764,368, forward strand.
CCGGCAAATGCAGCACCAGGGGCCTCTGCCTGTTTCTTAGCTGTATGCAGTATTGACAGAGTTGCTGGGTGGATGCTAACACAGCAGGAATTCTCACAGTGCTCGGCTCTCCTCCCTCCATCTCTCTCTCAACTCCACTCCACCACTCTCCTCCCCTCGCTACTCCCTCTCTCACTCATTCTCTCTTTCTTTCTCTCTCTCTCTCACACACACACACACACACACACACACACACACACACACACACCCTCCTGGTCCGATCCTTTCAGCCTTGCCTTCAGATGCCAAAGGCCTGACTGGCCAGTTAAATCTGATCAAAGATTGGCTGCGAGCCCCCCTGTACTGCCTGGACTGCCGGCTTTCTTTGATTGTCTGCCTGCTTGCCTGCCTGCTTAATGCATGCATGTGTGCTCTACTGTATGCCTGCTTGCCTGTTTGTGTGGAGGATTGTCTGCCTACTGTAAATGTCTATTTTACTGACTACTGGCTGGTTTGACTGCCTAGTGAGCAAAACTAATTACAATGACGTTCTTAAGTAACATTTTGGTCCAGTTGTATATTGGCTGTTAAAGGAAGTGACCAGAAGAACTGGTTGTAATGGTTTAACTGATTGTAACCTGGTTATCTGACCAGTTAATAACCAAAATATGACATCTTCCTAAGATGTTAGGGTAAAATATATCTTTACCTGGTTGTAAATCTGTTTTACATTTACATTTACATTTAAGTCATTTAGCAGACGCTCTGATGTCTCTACCAATAGAGAAACTGTTTACAACCAGAAGATGACAGGCTTATGACTTCCCATACTAAATCTAGACAGCTGGGTGTCTATCTACATTGGTCAAAATTCAATATATCCCCTTTGCTTGGTGGATGGAATGGGAACAGGACTGATAAGATGTCCTTGACTTCATTTATTTGTGGGATGGGGCATAGGTGTGCTGGTTGCTTTGGTGTGGATTAAATGATGTATTGACTGTCAAATCCCCTCTGTAACTTCTGACAATGGCCATACAGTACATCATATCATATTCACTGGAAAGGAATTGATTTTATGGTAATACTGCACCAAGATACAGATGGGTCATTCTTGAATTGCGGTCCCTCAGCTTCGCAACCATGAAAAATACATTTAAATGACAAATAGTTACACATCATACATGTTTTTGTTTATATTGAACTGTTTATCACTGATACAACCTAATGCAAGTCCTTTAAACAGCAAAACGTTATCTTTATGCATTGTTTAAAGTACTAGGGGAAAGAAAATCAACCAGTAGTGATGAGTTGTGGTGACATGTTTTGTGGATTTAGAGATATTTATCTATTCTTTTGAATGCTAGAAAGTTTTTCATATATAGATGAATAGAAAAAAATAAGTCTATTAAAATACCTATGTTATAAGAATGCAATAAAATATTTATAATAATTAAGCTGTTATATTAGCTGATTTAGAATGGGAAGATACCCAAATACAATTAAATACACATCTAGAAAATTGTACTTGTTTAATTGCTTAATACCATGCCCAAATGTTAGAGCAATTACACAAACAACCTAGATGTATCTATTTCAGGGTATAGATTGTGTATTTCATGACATGAAAATGTTTTCTGAATAATTTGGAATATGTGAAGCACAGGAGGCTGGTGGCATCTTATTTGGGGAGAACGGGGTTGTGGTAATGGCTGGAGTGGAATAAATGGAATGGTATCAAATACACCAACATTATTATGAGCTGTCCTCCCCTCAGCAGCCTCCACTGAAGTGGCATAATATGCAATTTGCCATATTGACATTAGTTCTTACAATTCCTACGGACCCAGAGGAGAAACCTGAACCATAGCATTGCAAATGAAATGTTTTGCTTTGGCTGTAATGCTCAACCAATGCAAAAAAGCATAATTTGAGCTCGCTTGTCTTGCTGCTCTGCTCACAAGACCCTCTGCTGGTCACACAGTGAAAGAACAGCAACACTGTTTCTGTGTGTGTGTGTGTGTGTGTGTATGAAATGTGTTTGTATACATGTGTGTCTGTGTTATTGTTACTATAAGGGCGGCAAGATTACTTATCGTCTCTCCAAGGGCAGGGGGAGGGTCACAACATGACATCACTGATATATCACTCAGTTGAATTTAATTACAGTAGTAGTCCAATCCCCCCATGCCCCAGGGACAGCCAGCCACGCACACGCACTCCAAAAACCCAGATTAAAGGAGTGTGCCACATGGGTGCCTCATTTATGTGCTATGATCTCCAAATGTTAATGTCAGATGCTGTAAGTGTAGGCTTAACCCCTTTACTACTCTCTGGGCAATACTACACTGTGTAAATACTAAATATCAGATTTCACTGACATTGGCAGTGTGAGTGACTCATTTGACCTTACTCTTATTGGTGATACATGTGATTGTTTGGCTGTCTCTCTTTTACATTTACAGTAGGCTACAGTCTTTCATCAAACAAACGTCTATTTGGGTCTCACTCCAGTAGCGTCCCTGAGCCAAAATGTGCATTAAGATCTCAGGCATTAAGATCTCAGATCTCAGAAGAGGCGGGGCTTTGAAATGCATCTCTCTCTCTCTCACCAGTGGAGGCTGCTGAGGGGAGGACGGCTCATAATAATGGCTGGAACGGAGCGAATGGAATGGCACCCAACATGTTGGATGTATTGGATGTATTTGATGTATTTGATAGCATTCCACTAATTCTGCTCAATGTCTGTATTTTTTTTACCCATCTACCTTCTTTGCGAGGCATTGGATAACCTCCCTTGTCTTTGTGATTGAATCTGTATTGAATCTGCATTTGTAGGCCAGCAACCAACAAATCTCAATTTAATTAATTTTAAATTCAGGCTGTGACACAACAAAATTAGGAAAAATTCAAGAGGTGTGAATACTTTCTGAAGGCTCTGTATGTTGATGTTGGGGTGTGGAGATGATGAAGTTGAAATATTTTGAACTTTACCTTTAAAGGGGATTTTACAACAGGTAACAATAGATTGTCCCTTACCCTGAAATCAGTCTTTGGGCACAGACAAACTGTAATCCATGGTTTGTTTTACAAACTTCAGCTAAATTTAGACACTGACAGCTAAAATCACTGAGAGTGGTAAAGACATGCGTACCTATTAAAATGTTTATGGCCAAATCAACTAAATGATTTAGCTTGATGTTATTTCAAGGTGATATGGCAACAAAACAAATTACAAAGGTACTACATGCCCCTACCACTCTCATTGCTTTTTAACTAGCAATGGCTAAGTTTACAGTGTTTGTAAAGAAAACCAAACCATGGATTACAGTTTTCCCTGACCCAAAGACTACTTCCAGGATGAGTTACCATCTAACATTGAATTGTAAAAAACAGAACTCATCCTTCAAAATTGCCCCCTGAGCTCTACTAAGGGAAACAACTGCAGAGTTGGCATTACAAAACAAGTAGCTCCACTTATATCATGGCATATTGTGGCAAACTATCCCTTTACGAGCTTTAGTGATTGTGGAAAATCACAGTGATCTTTTCCTTTCTCTTAACATACAATTCATAATTGAAAGGAATGGTATTATCTTCACCAGTAGGAATATCTTCACAGTGCGACAGAGACCACCCATCCAGCTTGATGCATATCAAGAGACAAGACATACTGTGCAGGAACAAAGTAGGCACTCAAATTACAATGAGCAAAGTCTCATGTAATTAATAAAAGAGAGGCTGCAAACAAGATACAGACAAAAAGGTTTTCATTGCACTTTTATATCGGAAATACAGCACTTTATCCATGTTCAACAATATTGAAATATACAAATATATCTTTCAAACATTTCAAATGTGACCTTTCATATTTCAAAATAAACCCAGGCAGTCGCAGTCTGAATTCAACTTTATCATTCTCCTTCAAACTAGGCATTCTAAGCTACCACCATTCATTAAGTGAAAATGAGACTATAAAACCTCTGTCTTTAAGTAGTACTGACTCCTTGGCTTCTCCTGGGGGGTGTTTGGGAGGCTGGCAACTCGCTGCTGCCTGTCATGATCCGCCATGCACACAGCCACAAAGAAAAGAGAGCCTCCGATGACCAGGAAGAGACCCGCAAACCAGCCGGAGAACATGGCCTCGCCATACTCCCAGCGTGGAACGACGTCAGGCAGGTTCTCGTCCCAGAACTCCACCAGGGTCACGTAGGCCACCAGGGAGACGGGGGCCAGTGTTGTGAACCCCGACACCCAGGACAGCACCCCGCTGACAATGAGGAGGGCCCTCTTTAACCCCTGCTGCCTCCCAGAGCCCAGTTCCACCCCCTCCAGGCCCGGGAAGGCCACCACCACGGCTAGGGCCCCAGTACCCACAGACACCAGCATGAGCACCCGGGAAGCCAGCAAGTCCATGGGCAGGGCCATGAGGGATTCAAAGGCTTTACATTGCATCCCAACCTCCTCGGCAAAGATGCAGATGTGCCACAGGCCTGAGTACCAGTTCTCCACTTCGTTCAGCTCTGAGTTCAAGGTCTTCCACAGGGGAATGAAGGTGGTGACCAGAGTAGTGACCAGACCCCCGAATATCACAAAGAGCGCAGTCCTCTCCATGATTTTGGCAGTCAGGAGCACCATCTTCAGTGTCAGTCGTCGTTGCTTACACTCCTCGCACTCTTTCTGCTCCTTTCTCTGTCCCTCTCTCTGTCCTGGCGGAAGAACAGCTAGTGAGTGACTGGGAAGCCCGTCCCCCTCTCCTGTGGTAGCACTTGGACCGACCCAGCCAGCCTGCCTCATCCAGCTTTATAATAGAATGCATAACTGGGAGATAATCCCAGGTCCTGAGGCATTACAAAAGACATATTGTTTTGTTGTAGTGTTAAATATCATTGTAGGGAACAATGGGCTCTGTTTTGAGATGAAACCAGATATGTAAACCAGATATGTCTAGTGGGATCCTGGGACTGAGTGTGGTAACAGAGAAACATGAGCAAATTGGTCATGGGGGAACAAACAAAAAGAAGAAGGGCCAAAAACTCTCCCAAGGGTGTCCAGTGGCCTGATTCTATGGACTCTTTGATTGGCCACGGCTAATTATTTCAAGAGAAACCATGTGCTGATATTACTGATAAGAGCTTATGAGATTAGCTCTTCGTGTGAGTGATGTATTTTTTTTCTAAAGAAATCTATAGAAAATCAGTTGATTTGCCAAATGTCTCAAGTGTTAAGACTAGGAATAGTGCTCAAAGCAATACTACATACAAAAGACCCCAACACTTGGTGAGGTATTCATTGAGGTCTGGGTTTGTAGCTGGCAGGGAACATTAAATCCTATCTGGCCATTCAGCCCTCCAGTCTTTGATTCGTTCACTTCAGGGAAAGCATCTTCTTTTAAATGTTACATAAAATCAAATGGAATCAGATGAAAGGAGTCAACATTTCACTGCAAAATCAAAGTTTATCAATTGTTTTCAGACGTGAACATTTGAATTTTGTACACACCAGGTAATCTTTTTTGTAGACCCAGCTATACGCTAACAATCCAAAATGAATGGTAAGCATGACTACAGGTAAACAGAAATATCAAAATATTTTTCATTAATCATTCAGTATGTAATAAATAAATATTAAAAAGGAAAAACCTAAAAGGTATAAGGTCTGATAAACTTGCTTGAATGGAAGGATTTCGCCCCCTCTATTGAAAGGTGCATTGTGCAAGCTTATCTCTCACATATCAGTGGAACCTGAAACTGCTAATTTGTAGAGACAAAGGTCAAGGATTAACGTGCATAGACTTGGACTTCTCCTTCAGCTTTGATTTCCCCTGGCCACCTGCTGGTGCAGCAGCTGACATGTGCTCCATTTCCCTCAAGTGGTCCACTGATTCAACATCATCTGCTGAATTTGAAAAAGTAAAATACTTTCACGTTTCTAATGCCAGCTTGCTGCAGCCCAACGACTGAAGGCAGTGTCGGTTGCACACTACTGGAAGACGGTGTGTCAGAGAGAATGAGATCCATTGTGCTGTAATCAGGTCACTCAGTCTCTTTTCTACTATTATGTTTCAGGTAAGGGGCGGGTGGACAAAGCACACAGCAGGAGAAAGAGAGACCTGGTAGTCAATCAAACTGTGTCAGGATGTTTTTCTTCTTTAAAAAGTGGTCTACCTTCAGAGTGTTGCTTAATGTGGTTTTGGGAGCCTTTTCTATAAGCAATCACATCTTTGCAATTTGCAAAATGACATTGATAACAATCCCTGTGACAGTTTTCAGCAAAACAACAATTTACATAAAGCCAACCTATATTGGGTGACAGGATGGCGTGTAAGTACATAGACTAAGTGATGAATTTCACATTTGTATTTTTATTTATTTAACCTTTATTTAACTAGGCAAGTCAATTAAGAACAAATTCTTATTTACAATGACACACCGACCAAACCCGGACAACGCTGGGCCAATTGTGACCTGCCCTATGGGAATCCCAATCACAGCCGGTTGTGATTTAAATTGCTACGCCACTCGGAAGCCCATATGTAATTTATTAAGGCTTTGATGGAGTCAATGTGAGAAACATTTGACTCAGTAGCATGTCATCATAGCAAAACACAAAACAGAGTATTTGAGCAGGTTCATATTCCTGCCAACTGTACAGCAGCTGGCTAATCAGAGAATTTTCCAATATAGATCCTGTGTCAAACACCAATATTAAACAAAACCTGGTTCTCCCAAGCTTAAACAAACACCTCTCCAGTACTAGACATGCCATTGCTCATCTGAAACCATTCAGAATGAAATTATACTGATTATATGCTGTGATGTTAACAATTTCCAAATGTTTTCATTTTATAATAGATCAGCAGAGAGGAACAAATACTTTGGTGATACATTTCCCATCCTGTTTAATTTAGTTGCTAAGGAACTAATTATTGATTTAGTTGCTAAGGAATTAATTATTCCCTCAGAAGAATGACCACGTCTTCAATTCTTCTTGAAACACATTTTATATTATAAACTGGGTTGTTTGATCCCTGAATTCTGATTGGCTGACAGCCGTGGTATATCAGACCATATACCACGGGTATGACAAAACATTTATTTTACTGCTCTAATTACGTTGGTAACCAGTTTATAATAGCAATAAGGCACCTCAGGGGCTTGTGGTATATGTGGTATATGTATATTTGTGGTATATGGCCAATATACCAAGGCTAAGGGCTGTATACAGACACTCCGCATTGTGCTGTGCATAATTAAGAAAAGCCATTAGCCTTTGTATATTGGCCATATACCACACCCCATTGTGCATTATGGCTTAAATATGTTACAACTATAAAGAGTTCTTCTATGTCACACATATATAATGCATACAGTATGTCAGGGATCATCAACTACATTCAGCGATGGGACGATTTGTTCTTGAGAGGATAGTCGGGGGGCCGGATCATAACTACAAATCATTTGTAGACATTTGTATACGTGTCTCTCTATTATGCATGGGAAAACGTAGAAACAGATTTCTTCAATTAATTCCTGGTGTTTTTACAGTCTTTTATGTTCAATAATAATAATAATAAAAATAAAATATATATTTACAAGGTGCATTGAGAAAGTATTCAGACCCATTTACTTTTTCCACATTTTGTTACATTACAGCCTTTACTAAACTTTAAAAAAAACTTGTTTTCACTTTGTCATTTTGGGGTATCATGTGTAGATTGATAAGGAAATTCAATTTTAGAATAATTTATTAAAAATAAAACAGAAATGAGTATTACATGAGTATTCAGACCCTTTGCTATGAGACAGGAAATTGAGCTCAGGTGCATCCTGTTTCCATTGATCATCCTTGAGATGTTTCAACAACTTGATTGGAGTCCACCTGTCGTAAATTCAATTGATTGGACATGATTTGGAAAGGCACACACCTGTCTATATAAGGTCGCACAGTTGACGGTGCATGTCAGAGCCAAAATCAAACCATGAGGTCGAAGGAATTGTCTGTAGAGCTCAGAGACGGGGTTGTGTCGAGGCACAGACCTGGGGAAGGGTTCCAAAAAATGTCTTCAGAATTGAAGGTCCCCAAGAACACAATAGCCTCCATCATTCTAAAATGGAAAATGTTTGGAACCACCAAGACACTTCCGAGAGCTGGCTGCTCGGCCAAACTGAGCAATCGGGGGAGAAGGGCCTTGGTCAGGGAGGTGACTAAGAACCTGATGGTCACTCTGACAGAGCTCCAGAGTTTCTCCGTGGAGATGGGAGAACCTTCCAGAAGGTCAACCATCTCAGCAGCACTCCACCAATCAGGCCTTAATGGTAGAATGGACAGAAGCCACTCCTCAGTAAAAGGCACGACAGCCCACTTGGAGTTTCCTAAAAAGGCAAGTAAAGGACTTTCTAACCATGAGAAACAAGATTCTCTGGTCTGATGGCCTGAATTCAAAGCGTCACATCTGTAGGAAACCTGACACCATCCCTATGCCGAAGCAAGGTGGTGGCAGCATCATGCTGTGGGGATATTTGTCAGCGACGCTCATCCAACCTGACAGAGCTTGAGAGGATCTGCAGAGAATAATGGGAGAAACTCCCCAAATACAGTTGTGCCAAGCTTGTTGCATTATACCCAAGGAGACTTGATGCTGTAATCGCTACCAAAGGTGCTTCAACAAAGTATTGAGTAAAAGATCGGAATACTTATGTAAATGTGATATTTCCGTTTTTTTAAACATATCAAAAATCCTGTTTTTGCTTTGTCATTATGGAGTATTGTGTGTAGATTTATGAGGAGGAAAAAACAATTTAATACATTTTAGAATAAGGCTGTATTGTAACAAAATGTGGAAAAAGTCAAGGGGCCTGAATACTTTCCGAATGCACTGTATATAACGTTTTTGTTCAGAAAACTTGGAGAGGCAAAAGAAAAACAACCATGGGCTGCCAGTTGGGTAACCCTGCAGTATGTAGCTTTACTATGTAGGAGAATCAACATTTAACCATGATCCAGGTTTTTTTTATATACCATTTATGAAATTATAAAATTAATATATGAGGAAATAAATAGATGAAAAGAATACTTATAAACCATGCTAACTGAAATCCGGCTAACTGAACAAGGATGAGGGGGAGGTTACTTCAAGCACAATATCAGCATTCTCAAAACTGGTCCGGACGTACACATTCAGGTGATCATTGTATAATGTTCAGTATTATTCTCGCAGGTCATTCAAACATGATTCATTTAGAGAGTGGATCCAAAGTAACCCAGCATAGGTAAAAAGGGACATTTGGGACAAGGTTGAGGAAATGTTATGTAAGGTCCACAGTCAATTATTTTTGCATTTTTTATTTAACCTTTATTTAACTAGGCCAATTGTGCGCCGCCCTATGGGACTCCTGATCACCGCCGGTTGTGATACAGCCCAGTTTCGAACCAGGGTCTGTAGTGACACCTCTAGGATTGAGATGCAGTGCTTTAGACCGCTGCGCCACTCGAGAGCCTTAACCCTAACTTATAAAGCAGTGGTGGCTGGTGGAGAGAACCCATCCTCCACATTTCTCCTTTAACCAACCTTCACTGGTGACTAATGAGGAAGGGAGCAGACACGGAGGGCTTCGGTAGAGAGAGTAGGTCAACATCCTGGTCCTAGATGTAGGAGCCCATCTCATAGTATTTTCCTTGGTTTGTTAAGACAAAAGATACTCCACATGGCACTGTAAGGAGAGTGTACAACAGTGAAGGATAAGTTGCTGTTACTGCTAAATGGCATTTTTACTGCATGCTTGGCTGTAAACTGTCTCTTCTCTAACCGCTGTGTAGAGCAGTGGTTCCCAAGCATGTTTTGGTTACTGTACCACCAAGCTGTACCCTAGAAGTATCCCCTCATGTGCATTTTACCAGTAAGCCTATGGTCTCATGAGTCTTCTCAAGTTCCCCCTGTGGATAGGCCACGTACCACCAGGGGTCCTAGTACCCCTGGTTGGGAACTACTGGTGTAGAGGCTTCCCCCATAGAGTTTGCCCTCAGGGGTTTAGCTTAGCTGTGGAGTGGGGAGCAAAACCTCCCCATGGCTCCAGACACCAGTAGCCCACCCACCTTGATGAACTGGCGGATGAGGATGTGCAGTCAGTGCTTCTTCATGTCCCAGGTCTGAGTTTTGTTCGCTGCCTCTAGGATCTGAAAGGAAGGATCAAATGAAGGACATGGAACTGAAGGAAGACGAGTGATGCACACATGTTCAATGACACACTAACAGGATATTAACGGTGGGTGTAGAATACCTGGAGGATGTTCTCCACCATCACATTCATCTCCAGGTTCTGCTTGCAGTAGGCCTGTAGTCTGTTGTTCAGGAAAACGTAGCAATATGGTGCTGCGAACAAGTAGCTGTTATCAAGAGTCAAGGGCTTCATTCATTCATTGCATACAAATGTCAGTTTTGCCAAGTGATAGGAATTCATATTTTTCACAAAATGTATGTTAGAAACAGTGTCCTGTTGTATTGTACACAAATGGATGATGTGGAAGATGCTAGCCATGTATTGGATGAGTGGAAAGGATACAGAGAGTCTTCCGGAGGCATGTTAACATCCCATAGTACATGTAGCAGAGCATGGACTCAAAGGCCTGCATGCTGGGCACCATCTCACCGATGATGTTGTTCACCTGATGGCGAGTGTGTAATGGGCCTATACCATCGGTCCTATGAACCAATGTACAATCATTGGACAATAAAACAGACGAACTACGAGCACATATACAGTGGGGCAAAAAAGCATTTAGTCAGCCACCAATTGTGCAAGTTCTCCCACTTAAAAAGATGAGAGAGGCCTGTAATTTTCATCATAGTTACACTTCAACTATGACAGACAAAATGAGAGAAAAAAATCCAGAAAATCACATTGTAGGATTTTATATGAATTTATTTGCAAATTATGATGGAAAATAAGTATTGTGTACCTATGATGAAAATTACAGGCCTCGTCTTTTTAAGTGGGAGAACTTGCACAATTGGTGGCTGACTAAATACTTTTTGCCCTACTGTAAATGTAACAATGGATGTGGAAATTGTATTTTACAATGTAGAACCAGTTTATTGGTTGTAATTGCCAATATTGTAATTGTGTAATCCTGGGAGGGGCCAAGTGCTTATGTACTGTACCTGTTTGAGCTCCTATTAGACAGATTCAATTTGGTTTCTCAAGGGGAGGCTCCAACTATGGGTAACTGCATACTTGGAATGTGTCTGAAAGTGGGCGTTGCAAAAGAAGTGGGTGGCTCAACAGTGATGGGTGTAAAATCAGCATTCCATTATTGGTCAGACCGGCCATAGTCAGGATTACCGCTGGTCAGCTTAATGTTTACATTGCAGGTTAAGAGTCAGACCGGCCATAGTCAGGATTACCGCTGGTCAGAATTTATGTAGCAGGTTAGGATAATTAACGTAGCAAGTTAGGAAAATGAATCTTTTTAAGTGGGAGAACTTGCACAATTGGTGGCTGACTAAATATTTTTTTGCCCCACTGTATACCGCATTGGCTAAACTCCATATACACACTGAGTATACCAAGCATTAAGAGCACCTTCTTAATATTGACAGCTTTGCACACTCTTGGCATTCTCTGTTTTTCCAACAGTCTTGAAGGAGTTCCCACATGCTGAGCACTTGTTGGCTGCTTTTCCTTCACTCTGCAGTCCAACTCATCACAAACCATCTCAATTTGGTTGAGGTTGGGGGATTGTGGAGGCCAGGTCATCTGATGCAGCACTCAATTACTATCCTTCTTGGTAAAATAGCCCTTACACAGCCTGGAGGTGTGTTGGGTCATTGACTTGTTGAAAAACAAATGATAGTCCCACTAAGCCCAAATCAGATGGGATGGCGTATCGCTGCAGAAGGCTGTGGTAGCCATGCTGGTTAAGTCTGCCTTAAATTCTAAATTAATCTCAGACAATGTCACCAGCAAAATTCCCCCACACCATAACACCTCCTCCATGCTTTACGGTGTGAAATACACATGCTGATATAATCCATACACGCACACCTCGTCTCACAATGACATGGAGGTTGGAACCAAAAATCTCCAATTTAGACACCAAACCAAAGGACAAATTTCCACCTGTCTAACATCCATCCATTGCTAGTGTTTCTTGGCCCAAGCAAGTATCTTCTTATTATCGGTGTCCTTTAGTAGTGGTTTCTTTGCAGCAATTCAACCATGAAGGCCTGATTCACACAGTCTCCTCTGAACAGTTGATGTTGAGATGTCTGTTACTTGAACTCTGAAGCATTTATTTGGGCTGCAAATTCTGATACTATTAACTCTAATGAGCTTATCCTCATTAGATAATGGGAGACCCATTCTAACTCTGGGTCTTCCATTCCTGTGGCGGTCCTCATTAGAGCCAGTTTCATCATAGCGCTTGATGGTTTTTGTGACTGTACTTGAAGAAATGTTCAAAGTTCTAGAAATTTTCTGTATTGACTGGCCTTCATGTCTTAAAGTAATGATGGACTGTCATTTCGCTTTGCATATTTGAGCTGTTCTTGCCATAATATGGACTTGTTCTTTTACCAAATATGGCTATTTTCCGTATAACACCCCCATCCCCTTGTCACAAATCAACGTTCCCTTCTGAAATACTTTAACTTTTAAGAAGGCACACCTGTTAATTGAAATGGATTCCAGGTGACTGCCTCATGAAGCTGGTTTAGAGAATGCCAAGAGTGTGCAAAGCTGTCATCAAGGCAAAGGGTGGCTATTTTTAAGAATATATTTTGATTTGTTGAACACATTATTTTGGTTACTACATGATTCCATATATATTATTTCATAGTTTGTCTTCACTATTATTCTACAATGTAGTAAATAGTACAAATAAAGAAAAAACATTGAATGAGTAGGTGTTCTAAAATTTTTGACTGGTGGTGTACAATGTGTGGAAAGCATTCCATATACTGGCCCATGTTGACTCCAATTCTTCCCACAGTTGTCAAGTTGGCTGGATGTCCTTTGGGTGGTGGACCATTCTTGACACACGGGAAATTGTTGAGCATGAAAAACCTGGAAGCGTTGCAGTTCTTGACACACAACGGTGCGCCTGGCGCCTACTACCAGTTTCAACTGTCTCAAGGCATAAAAATCCTTCTTTAACCCATATCCTCTACCCTCCGTCATCTGCACTGCTTTTAAGTGGGTTTAACAAGTGACATCAATAGTGGATCATAACTTTCACCTGGTCAGTCTGTCATGGAAAGAGCAGGGGTTCTTAATGTTTTATATAGTCAGTGTATATGACTCTAAATTGATCCTACTTTCTCTTGTTTTTGTAGCTGACATGGTGCGAGAGAGATCATCTTTTTAAGTGGGAGAACTTGCACAATTGTTGGCTGACTAAATACTTTTTTGCCCCGCTGTATATGCTACCAATGGGACATTAAAAACTCTAACTGTTTCACCGAGTCGTGGCTGAAAGATGACATGAATAACATACAGCTTGTGGGCTTTACGCTTTTTCGGCAGGATAGAACAGCAGCCTCTGGTAAGACTAAGGATGGCGGTCTATGTATTGTTGTAAACAACAGATGGTACACGAAATCTAAGGAAGTCTCGAGGTTTTGCTCGCCTGGGGTAGAGTAGCTCATGATAAGCTGTAGACCACACTAGTTACCGCACCCAATGAGCTGTATACGGCAATAAGCATACAGGAAAATGCTGATCCAGAGGTGGCTCTCCTAAGGGCCAGGGACTTAAATCTATTTTACCTAATTTCTACCAGCATGTTAAATGTGCAACAAGAGGGGAAAAAACTCTAGAACACCTTTACTCGTACAAAGCTCTCCCTCGCCCTCCATTTGGCAAGTCTGACCATAATTCCGGATTCTTGCTTACAAGCAAAAACTAAAGCAGGAAGCACCAGTGACTCTGTCATTACAAAAGTGGTCAGATGAAGCAAATGCTAAGCTACAGGACTGTTTTGTTAGCACTGTAACTTTCTTACTTATCATTATTCACGATTCATTCATGATTATCTGTAATCATGGTAGCATCCACATTAAGGCTATATAAACTTTCAGTCTTCTTAAGGCTATTTAAGCCTTTAATCTTCTTATAGCGATGTAAACCTTCAGTATCCTTAAGGCTATATATACCTTCAGTCTTCTCAAAGCTATATAAACCTTCAGTCTTCTCTGGCTTACTTGGTATGCTCTGACTTACATGTGTCCCTTGAACTTTAACTGGAAGAGGTTGTTAGTGATCTTGGCACCACTCTGGCCACAGAACACAAACATCTTGCCCCTGCACAGGGCTACGGGGAGTTGCAGCAGGAAGGAGGGATCTCACCGCTCTGTTCAATCTAAGACACACCTCAACAACAGAAATTACATCAGCATTTGCTTTCCTGTGCATTTGTAGCTATTTACCCATGTACTCACAGTACTTGCTCAAGGATCTGTTTCTTTTTCAATTTTTGCCTGAAATGACACACCCAAATCTAACTGCCTGTAGCTCAGGACCTGAAGCAAGGATACGCATATTCTTGATACCGTTTGTGGAAACGTGAAATGAATGTAGGAGAATATAACACTTTAGATCTGGTAAAAGATAATACAAAGAACAAACCAATGCTTCTTTTATTTAATTTATTTTGTACCATCATCTTTGAAATGCAAGAGAAAGGACATAATTAATTATTTCAGCCAGGCGCAATTTAGTGTATGTGCAAAGTTTTAACATTTCTGTTCAAAATTTTGAAACAAGACATCCCAAATGTGCCTAATTGGTTTATTAATAACTTCTCAAGTTTGTAACTGCACTCTCCTCCAACAATAGCATGATCTTCTTTCACTGTAATAGATACTGTAAATTGGACAGTGCAGTTAGATTAACTAGAATTTAAGTAACAGTATTGCTTATGTCCCTCTCCTCGCCCCTAACTGGGATCGAACCAGGGACCCTCTGCACACATAGACAACAATCACCCTTGAAGCATCGTTACCCATTGCTCCACAAAAGCAGCAGCCCTCTGCAAGGGGAACAACTACTTCAAGGTCTCAGAGCGAGTGACGTCACTAATTGAAATGCTATTAGCGCGCACCCCGCTAACTAGCTAGCCATTTCACACCGGTTACTTAAGCTTTCTGCCAATATCAGATATGTCTATGTTCTTGTTACTTAAAACCTCATGCTAATCGCATTACCCTACGTTAGCTCAACTGTCCTGTGGGGTCCTTCCGATCCTGTAGAGGTTTAAGGGCCGGTTTCTCGGACACAGATTAAGCCTCTAAAATTGCCAGTGTTGAAGTTTCTTTCAATAACCCATGTGTAGCCTACAATATGTATACATTTTTTTCACACTTAGACAATCAACAAATTTGTATTTGTTTGGTGGCAACAATATTACAGACAAGACAAATTTTAGACTATAACATGGGCCACAACATTACAGTAACATCTAGATAAATACATTAGCTATATTGTCACAAGTAGGATATTTCATTTATTTTTGTTATAAATTTGGATCACATGTAGGCCTATATAATTTGATTGTAATGATGTAAGGATAAATATGTATTTAAGCTCTAAATAGTCATTCACCCAAAACAGTAAACATGCATTGATAATAGCCAATGATAGGTGGCGACAATGTTCCCTCTATTTTCTTCGGCATTGAGCGCAAACTTGAATGTTGTTAAAACTTCCAACATACATTTACTGTGAGCACTGAGGCTGTACCCGCTTTAAGTTACAGTTTTAACAGTGGCCAAGTAGACTACTGTGGCTATTTGGTCATAATGTAGGCCTACCAGAGTGGCCTACCATCAAAAACAATGGAGAAAATGCCTCCAATTACATTCTAACATGGAAATAGCTGTTATATCATTCAGCCTACCATAGCAGCCAATGTGTGGTGTTCAATGTAGGTCTACAGTCCATGAGACTTTTTGAGACGTATTTTTATTTCATTTATTTAACTAGGCAAGTGTCATGACTTTGGCCTGGGGGTAGGTTTATGACAGTCATAAATACCTCTTCCTCCTTTTTTCCTCTCTCTGCCCTACTGATGTGAAATTTGAAAATTCCTTGGTTAACATAGAGATTCTGGGAACATCAGAAGGTATGGAGAAATTAACTATATTCTGGTAATCTGACCAATTGAACATATGCGGTGGTACTTAATGAATATGATGTCAGTTCGGTTGTCATATGAGACATTCTCATCAATGATAAGATGACATAAACTCTACAGTGGAAAGTCTGCACATTGTAGTTATCGGATTCACATGGTATTGTTGTTCAATTTAAATGTTTGAATATAAAATTATTGGTGAAGAGATGAAATGTAATTTTAGCTTCCAAATGAGAGATTTGGGTTTTCATAAGTTTAGGGCTCTGCTCAATCAGTGGCCCGGCCCTGTGAAGAGACATGGGCTGTAGACTGTGAAACACGCCCTTCTCCCTCCACTATATAAGCCCTTGATGATCTTTTGGGGAGGTATGCAAATTGGAGTGGGTCTAGGGTGTCCGGGAGGATGCTGTTGATGTGAGCCATGAATAGCCTTTCAAAGCACTTCATGGCTACCGACCTGAGTGCTACGGGGCGGTAATCATTTAGTCAGTTTACCTTTGCTTCCTTGAGCACAAGGACTATGGTGGTCTGCTTGAAACATGTAGGTATTACAGACTCAGTCGGGGAGAGGTTGAAAATGTCAGTGAAGACACTTGACAGTTGGTCTGCGCATGCTTTGAGGCCCAGCGGATTTGTGAATGTTGACCTGTTTAATGGTTTTGTTAACAATGGCTATAGAGAGCGTTATAACACAGTCATCCAGATCAGCTGGTGGTCTCGTGCCTACTTCAGTGTTGCTTGCCTCGAAGCAAGCATAAAAGGCATTTAGCTTGTCTGGTAGGCTCACATCACTGGGCAGCTCGCGTCTGTGTTTCCCTTTGTAGTCCGTAATAGTTTTCAAGCCCTGCCACATCCGATGTGTAGTATGTAGTAGTATTCAATCTTAATACTGTATTGAAGCTTTGCTTGATTGATCTTCTGAGGGCATAGCGGGATTTCTTATAAGCGTCCAGATTAGTCTCCTGGTCATTGAAAGCGGCAGCTCTGGCCTTTAGCTCGATGTGGATGTTGCCTGTCAGGACGTGTGGGGACGACATCGTCGATGCACTTATTGATGAAGAAAATGACTGAGGTGTTGTACTCTTCAATGCCATTGGATAAATCCCGAAACATATTCCAGTCTGTGCTAGCAAAACAGTCCTGTAGTGTACCATCCCCGTTATCTGACCACTTCTGTATTGAGCGAGTCACTGGTACTTCCTGCTTTAGTTTTTGCTTGTAAGTAGGAATAAGGAGGATAGAATTATGGTCAGATTTGCCAAATGGAGGGTGGGGGAGATCTTTGTATGCATCTCTGTGTGTGGAGTAAAGGTGGTCTAGGATTTTTTTTTCCCCTTGTTGCACATGACATGCTGGTCAAAATTTGGTAAAACTGATTTAAGTTTTCTGACATTAAAGTCCCCGGACACTAGGAGCGCCTTTTCTGGGTGAGCATTTTCTTCTTTGCTTATGGCATTATAGAGTTGGTTGAGAGCGGTCTTAGTGCAAGCTTCGTTCAGTGGTGGTAAATAGACGGCTACAAATAATATAGATAGACAACTCTCTTGGTAGATAGTGTGGTCTACAGCTTATCATAAGGTACTCTACCTCAGGCGAGCAATACCGAGACTTCTTTAACATTAGACACTGCGCACCAGCTGTTATTGACAAATAGACACACACCCCCACCCCTCGTTCTACCAGAGGTAGTGTCTCTGTTCTTCTGGTGCATGGAAAATCCTGCTAGCTCTATATTGTCCGTATCGTCATTCAACCATGTCTCGGTGAAACATAAGTTACTACAGTTTTTAATGTCCCGTTGGTAGGATAATCTTAATCGTAGGTCATCAATTTTATTTTCCAATGATTGCATGTTAGTGAGAAGAATGGATGGCAGTGGGAGTTTACACACTCGCCTAGAGGATTCTCAGAAGGCTGCCCAATCTGCGGCCCCTTTTCCTGCGTCTTTTCTTCACGCAAAAGGCGGGGATCCGGGCCTGTTCCAGTGAAAGGAGAAAGTTTTTGATTACTCGCTGTTCTGATGTCCAGAAGTTCTTTCCGGTCATAAATAAGTTACACAAAACGCAATTTTTTTTTTTTTTTAAATTAGCACAATTGGTTGGGAGAATGTAAAACGTCAGCCATGTTCTTTTGCAACATCTTACACTCAAACCGCCGCCCGGTTTGAGCAATAAATCATTGATGTTTTTACGTGAAATGCTTGGGTTCCCTGGGGATCGCTTGGTCAACGGGGCAGCCTTGGAAAGGGGGTGGGCCTTTTCATGGCACACTTGTAAGTCTGATTGTCCAAAATGTTTCCAACAACTTTTCTACTGTTGTCCTTCTTCGTAGTTGTCCGGTATCAGGTGACATGTCGTGTAGTCCTGAACAGAACTACAGAGTTGATTTTCCTTCCATTCGCTCTTGTAGATGCTTTTTTGAACATATGTACATATTCTTCATTCCTTTACACTTGTGTGTCTAAGGTAGTTGTTGTGAAATTGTTATGTTAGGTTACTCGTTGGTTATTACTGCATTTTGGGACTAGAAGCACAAGCATTTCAGTACACTCCCATTAACATCTGCTAACCATGTGTATGTGACAAATAAAATTGGATTTGATTTGAAGATAGGCTAGCCAGCTGTATCGATCGTTTCCCAATGGGGTGATGAAAGTAGTGTGATATGATTGTTTGAGCAGAGTAACAGGATGGTCTTACTTAAATTTGCTTTTGTACATATACTTTACTTAGGACAGCTAATCAGCCATAACAGTGATTGTCCTGGAGGTGATTTTACCGGGAGGTGATTCAAAGTTCAAACCATTTTAAACGTGCAGCTGGCGCTTTATGTTTTTTCTGGTTCAACCCATCATTTATGCCTTTCGCAAGAATGGAGTGGTTCCGTAAGGCTGGCACGCTCCCTGACCTCACTCTGGGGCGGTGATTACTCACTGTGCAAAGTTATGTGGAAAAATTATATCTTGTAACTTCTCAAATCACTTCCCTTTCTTAACAAAAACACTCATAATTGTCTATATTACATGCACAACCCATAGTATGGAAACTTCATCCATGTAGTGGGTAGACTCTCCAAGTTACAGTATATCCTTTATAACATTTTGAATGATATCCCAAAATAACAAACAAAATGACAGTGTTCTATAAATCGCCTCTGACCATTCCCCACGTTCTACGTTAGAAATATTGTTCCAGTATTCGCTTTTGAATGTGTTAAGAGTTTCAGCGGCAAAAAGGTATTTTGAGACAATTTGGAGAACACAGGCCTGGATCTTTTCCCTTGATTTACAACAGGACGTGAGTGTCAATCCCCACTAGTTCTTTTCTCCACCCTCTATGGGTGAAAGGGGGTCTGATTTAAGTTATTCATTGCAAACCTGATCTGACCTATTTGGATTCTCATGGACAGTCATGACAAGCTCGTGTTCCAGTATGATAATGCAAGGCCCTTTGTCGCAAGGATCTGTACACAATTCCTGGAAGCTGAAAATGTCACTGTTCTTTCATGGCCTGCATACTCACCAGACATATGTCACCCATTGAGCATGTTTGGGATGCTCTGGATCAATGTGTACGACAGTATGTTCCAGTTCCCACCAATATACAGCAACTTCCCACAGCAATTGAAGAGAAGTGGGACAACGTTGCACAGGCCACAATCAACAGCCTGATCAACTCTATGTGAAGGAGATGTATCACACTGCATTTATTTTTTCACCTTTATTTAACCAGGTAGGCCTGGTTAAATTCTCATTTACAACTGCGACCTGGCCAAGATAAAGCAAAGCAGTGTGACAAAAACAACAACACAGAGTTACACATGGGATAAACAAACGTACAGTCAAAAACACAATAGAAAATCTATATACAGTGTGTGCAAATGAAGCAAGGAGGTAAGGCAATAAATAGACCATAGTGGCAAAATAATTAAAATTTAGCAATTGACACTGGAGTTTATAGATGTGCAGATGGGGATGTGCAAGCAAAAATAGTGGTGTGCAAAATAGCAGAAAAAAAACAAAAAACAAATATGGTGATGAGGTAGATAGTTGGTTGGATGGATGGGCTATTTACAGATGGGCTGTGTACAGCTGCAGCGATCGGTAAGCTGCTCCCACAGCCGATGCTTGAAATTAGTGAGGAAGTCTCCAACTTCAGTCATTTTTGTCATTCGTTCCAGTAATTGACAGCAGAGAACTGGAAGGAAAGGAGGCCAAAGAGGTGTTGGCTTTGGGGATGACCAGTGAGATATACCTGCTGGAGCGTGTGCTACAGGTGAGTGTCGCTATGGTGACCAGTGAGCTGAGATAAGGCGGAGCTTTACCTAGCAAAGACTTATAGATGACCTGGAGCCAGTGGGTACGGCAACAACTATGTAGTGAGGACCAGCCAATGAGAGCATACAGGTCGCAATGGTGGGTAGTATATGGGGTTTTGGTGACTAAACGGATGGCACTGTGATAGGCTGCATCCAATTTGCTGAGTAGAGTGTTGGAGGCTATTTTGTAAATGACATCGCCAAAGTCAAAGATCGTCAGGATAGTCAGTTTTACGAGGGTATGTTAGTCAGCATGAGGCTTTGTTGCGAAAAAGGAAGCCAATTCTAGATTTAATTTTGGATTGGAGATGCTTAATATGAGTCTGGGAGGAGAGTTTACAGGCTAGCCAGACACCTAGGCATTGGTAGTTGTCCACATATTCTAAGTCAGAACCATCCAGAGTAGTGATTCTAGGCGGGCGGGTGGGTGCGGGCAGCAATTGGTTGAAGAGCATGCATTTAGTTTTACTAGCGTTTAAGAGCAGTTGGAGGCCACGTAAGGAGTGTTGTATGGCATTGAAGCTTGTTTGGAAGTTTGTTAACACAGTGTCCAAAGAAGGGCCAGATGGATACAGAATGGTGTCGTCTGCATAGAGGTGGATCGAAGAATCACCAGCCGCAAGAGCGACATCATTGATATATACAGAGAAAAGTCAGCCTGAGAATTGAACCCTGTGGCATTCCCATAGAGACTGCCAGAGGTCCGGACAACAGGCAATTCGATTTCACATACTGAACTCTATCTGAGAAGAAGTAAGTGAACCAGGCGAGGCAGTCATTAGAGAAACCAAAGCTGTTGAGTCTGCCGATAAGAATACGGTGATTGACAGAGTCGAAAGCCTTGGCCAGGTAAATGAATACAGCTGCACAGTACTGTTTTTTTTAATCAATGGTGGTTATGGTATCGTTTAGGACCTTGAGCGTGGATGAGTTGCACCCGTAACCAGCTCAGAAACCGGATTGCATAGCGGAGAAGGTACAGTGGGATTCAAGATGGTCGGTGATCTGTTTGTTCACTTGGCATTCGAAGACTTTAGAAAGGCAGGGCAGAATGGATATAGGTCTGTCACAGTTTGGGTCGAGTGTCTCCCCCTTTGAAGAGGGGGATGACCGAGGCCGCTTTCCAATCTTTAGGAATGTAACGGGTTGCGACAATGGTGGCGGATAATTTTAGGAGAGGGTCCAGATTGTCGAGCCCAGCTGATTTGTAGCGATCCAGATTCTGCAGCTCTTTCAGTATGTCAGCTGTCTGGACTTGGGTGAAGGAGAAGCGGGGGGGGCTTGGGCCAGTTGCAAGGGAGGCAAGGGAGCTAACCGAGGCATGTAGAGCGGGACTAGGGGCTCTGCAGTAAAACAAAACAATGAGAGCTACCCTAAATAACAGTATACAGCTGGAAGTAACAACGTCACACCAATATTTATTTATTTTTCGCAAAAAAATTGTGACGAATAAAAATGTTGTGGTTGAAGTGTTAGAGGGAGGCATAAAGCAATCACAGGTGTTGATTGGTAGGGCTAAGACAACAATGGGTGAACAGCTAAGACAACAACAACGGGTAAATGGCGATGAATGGGCAGAGAGGGTCAGTCAGCTACACACAGGGCCGAGTTCGAGGCTGGGGCCGACAGATAAACAAAATGAAGTACCGTGTTAATGAACAGTCCAGTAGGCATCAGCTGTGTAGCCGAGTGATCAATGGATCTAATAAGTAGCAATGGACGAAACAGGCTGGGCGAGCGGGAGACACGGTGCTTAGAGAGTTAGCGGGCCGGGGCTAGTAGCTGGGTCCTCACTGACATCAACAATGTAGAGGCCAGTTGAGAGCACATCGGCCAAAATACAGCAGCAGACCAGTCGTGATGGACAGACGGGACTCCATGACGACAAAGGGTCCAGGCCAATTCGCAGGAGAGTTATTGTAGTTGGTGTACTTTGTTTGCTAGCCTGGGGCTAAATGGTGCTTGCTGCTGGACAAGGGTATTAGCCACGATAGCCACTCGGTAGCAACTAGCTAGCTGTGATGATCCCGTGTAATGGTCCAGAGTTTGCGACAGGAATCAAGTGATGTAGTAGTAGTGGGTGGAAAAAAGCAGTCCGATATGCTCAGGGCTGATTTCGCGCTGTGCAGACTGGCGGATATTTTCTGGGCTATCCGGGCTAAAGTGGCTAGTGGCTAACAATGTCTAAATAGCTGTAGCGCTAAACAGCAACTATACAAAGACAAGATTCCACAAACTAAAGGTGGAAAAAAGGCTGCCTAAGTATGATCCCCAATCAGAGACAATGATAGACAGCTGCCTCTGATTGAGAACCATACCAGCAAAGAAATAGAAAAACTAGAATGCCCACCCAAACCACACCCGACCTAACCAAATAGAGAAATAAAAAGTCTCTCTAAGGTCAGGGTGTGACAGTGACAATTGCCTGCTAGGGTACGTTTCCATTTAACTGTTTCTGTCGATGAAAACAGCTGGAAGTAACGACGTCACACCACTTTTTATTTATTTTTTCGCAAATTACTAGTGATGAATAAAAATGTTGTGGTTGAAGTGTTTCCATTACCCATTTAGGCAAATTGCGCATTAATAAATTGGCAACAGCCTGTATACCCTCCCACCTATCTGTTTCATGTCTCAAATCAAATCAACTTTATTTATTTGTCACATGCACATGGTTAGCAGATGTTAATGCGAGTGTAGCGAAATGCTTGTGCTTCTAGTTCCAACAATGCAGTAATAACCAACAAGTAATCGAGCTAACAATTCCAAAACTGTCAGGTAGTACCCGAAAGGCAACATGGGTAGAATGCAATAACTGACAAGTATTTGCCACATCCTAATAATTCTCATCAGTATTGGGTAAAATCACTGGGGAAGCCAAGCCAGAAAAAAAGTCATATTACAAACTACAGTATGTGTTGTGATAATTGTGTTGTTTGCTCTATAACCTGTTAGTTCATATACCTTGCCACCATGATATATAGACAAACTGGCAGAATAAAGTAAACCACACCTTTGTTTCATCACAAAACCCGGAGCGCAACCTATGTCCAGTGAAGTCCACAAAGCATATTGCATGTAGCAAACAGTTACTTGGCCTACAGCATGGTCAAGCAAGTTAATGTTTCTGACATTTTTGGACTACTAAACAACTATTAATTTAGAACCACGAAGAGCTACTGCGAATCGCAAAGAAAACAGGGTCTGCCTCCATTATTCCAGCACCATTTCAACATCATCAAATCATCTATGCTTAGACTCTGTCATACAGTACATGCTTTTAGTTGTTGTTGTTTTACAGCTGCACCATCGAGAGCATCCTGACTGGTTGGATCACTGCCTGTTGTGGAAACTGCTCGGCATCTGACCATACAGAGTGTAGTGTGTACGGCCCAGTAGATGGGGCCAAGCTTCCTGCAATTCAGGACCTACACTACCATTCAAAAGTTTCGGGTCACTTAGAAATGTCCTTGTTTTTTAAAAGAAAATAACTTTTTTTCCCATTAAAATAACATAAACTTGATCAGAAATACAGTGTTGACATTGTTAATGTTGTAAATGATTATTGTAGCTGGAAATGGCTGATTTTTTAAATGGAATAGGGGTACAGAGGCCTATTATCAGCAACCATCACTCCTGTGTTTCAATGGCACGTTGTGTTAGCTAATCCAAGTTTATTATTTTAAAAGGCTAACTGATCATTAGAAAACCCTTTTGCAAATATGTTAGCACAGCTGAAAACTGATGTTCTGATTAAAGAAGCAATAAAACGGTCCTTCTTTAGATTAGTTGAGTATCTGGAGCATCAGCATTTGTGGTTTCGATTACAGGCTCAAAATAAAGTTTTTTGCTTCTGGCCATTTTGAGCTGGTAATCCAACAAACAAATGCTGTGAATGCGGGGGAAGTCGAGTCATTGGGATCAGGGCTTGCTATCTAAAATAATGTTCTCTCACGATCGTTCAAACACTGTAGGCCAGGGCCTCCTGGGTGGCACAGTGGTTAAGGGCTGTGCCAACTGAGACTCTGGGTTCGCGCCCAGGCTCTGTCGCAACCAGGAGGTCCGTGGGGCGACGCACAATTGGCCTAGCGTCGTCCGGGTTAGGGAGGGGTTAACCGGTAGGGATATCCTTGTGTCATCGGCACCAGCGACTCCTGTGGCGGGCCGGGCGCAGTGCGCAGTTGCTAAGGTGCACGGTGTTTCCTCCTACACATTGATGCGGCTGGCTTCTGGGTTGGATGCGCGCTGTGTTAAGAAGCAGTGTGGCTTGGTTGGGTTGTGTATCGGAGGACACATGACTTTTAACCTTCGCCTAACCCAAGCCCGCACGGGAGTTGTAGCGATGAGACAAGATAGTAGCTACTAAAACAATTGGGGAGAAAAACGGGGTAAAAATTCAAAAAACAACACAAAAAATCCCCCACTGTCGGCCTAGGTCCTATTACTGCAACATTCAAATGTACAAAAATGTTTCTGAAATGCAGCTATACACATCAACAACAGTTTTATATAGCTTTATAACACAATATAGATATTGTCTCCACTCCCTTAATGAACTTTCATATAAAGGCTAAGACCCGACATTTGTTTGATGCGATCGTTAAACATTTTCGCAAATCTTATAATGAAGATTCATTGTTTGAAGAAATTACAAAGTTTCTCACAGTTGGTTAGAATTTCCACGACAGGTGAAGAAAACATTACTTTGAGAAGCTCCACAGCTCATTAGCAGTGGTGAGTTAAGCCAAATCAGAAATACAGATACAGTCAGATCACTCCACAGAAACGGCCAACTGCTTTCTCCTGGAAAATGTGAAGTCCAAGATGGACAAAGGGGGTGCTGTTGGGGCTGTGTTTCTGGACCTAAGGAAGGCTTTTGATACTGTTAACCATGAGATTCTCATCACAAAATTGTCCAAGTTCAACTTTTCCCCTGATGCCTAGAGATGGATGAAATTATACCTTGAAGGCAGAACTCAGTGTGTCAGAGTGAGCAATGAGCTGTCGCCCACTCGTAGCTATGATGTGGGCGTGCCCCAAGGGTCAATACTGGGGCCCCTCCTGTTCAGCCTGTACATTAATGATCTGTCTGTACTGGGTCTGAAGTTCAAATGTATGCAGATGATACAGTGATATATGTGCATGCAAAGAGCAAACAACAAGCTGCACAAGAACTCACTACTGTAATGGTCCAGGTTACAAAGTGGCTCAGTGACTCGTGTTTGCATCTCAATGTGAAAAAAACTGTTTGCATGTTCTTCACAAAGAGGGCAACAGATGCTACTGAGCCAGATGTCTATGTGTCAGGGGAGAAGCTCCAGGTGGTATCCAATTTTAAGTACCTTGGCATCATACTTGATTCCAACCTCTCTTTTAAAAAGCATGTGAAAAAGGTAATTCAAATAACTAAATTCAACCTAGCTAATTTCCGATTTATATGAAATTGTTTAACTACAGAGGTAGCAAAACTGTACTTCAACTCTATGATACTCCCCCACTTAACATACTGCTTGACTAGTTGGGCCCAAGATTGCTGTACAACATTAAAACCTATTCAGTCTGTCTACAAACAGGCTCTCAAAGTGCTTGATAGGAAGCCCAATAGCCATCATCATTGTCACATCCTTAGAAAGCATGAGCTCTTGAGTTGGGAAAATCTGGTGCAATACACCGACGCATGTCTTGTATTCAAGATCCTTAATGGCCTGGCTCCCCCTCCACTCAATATTTTTGTTAAACAGAAAACCCAGACATATGGCAGCAGATCCACAAGGTCTGCCATGAGAGGTGACTGTATAGTTCCCCTAAGGAAAAGTACCTTTAGTAAATCTGCATTCTCTGTGAGAGCTTCCCATGTCTGGAATACACTGTCATCAGACACACATAACTGCACCACATATCACACTTTCACAAAATGCTTGAAGACATGGCTAAAGGTCAATCAGATTTGTGAACATGGTCCCTAGCTGTGTGTTGCCGCTTTCCATGTTGTCTGTTGTCTGTAGCTTGTGAGGTGTGGAAACACTTTGTTGCTTTTATGAATTTTGTCTTGCTGCTTTTTGTTCTATGTTGCTCTGTCTGTATGCTACGTCTTGCTTGTCCTATGTTGCTCTGTCTGTATGCTATGTCTTGCTTGTCCTATGTTGCTATGTCTTGCTTGTTCTATGTTGCTATTGTCTATATTGTAATTGTTTTTAATAACCTGCCCAGGGACTGCGGTTGAAAATTAGCCGGCTGGCTAAAACCGGCACTTTTACTGAAACGTTGATTAATGTGCACTGTCCCTGTAAAAATAAAAATAAACTCAAACTAAACTCAAACTCAATCCCCAAATGGGCACATTTATATGCCTACATTTGCGCGCATGCCAGGTAGCCTATAAGCCTACGTCTAAGTGTAATCAGGTGCTCTCCAAACAAAAGACAATGGGTGGGTTGCACCAATATGGTTTAAATTAATCTAGAATTGGAGCTAATCTAGGTTTATAATTATTCAGAGACGTGTTACACCGCTTAATTGTAATTCTGGATCAGTAAATCTATGATTAATGGTTTTAAACTATGACTAGTGACATGTTACACCAATACATGAGGTATTTCGTGAGTTGAAACGAAGTAGCTAGCCTACCTGACAAATGAGGCCACAAAGTTGCTCTTCATTTATAACTAATAACAATATTAGGTTAGAACTACTGCAACTCCATCGTGAAAGGTTCTCATGGGTTGGCTGATTTGAAATTAAAATGTGTTATTTGCCAGTACTAGAGAGAAAACAAATTTGTTAGCTAACGTTAGCAACTGTAGCTAGCTAGTTTATAAACCAAGCTAGCTAGCATACAACATTATTTATTATTGTCATTACTTAATGTTATTTAGCCATTTTATTATTTGTCCGCTAGCCACCTGATCATGCTACGTCAAATAAGTTAAAATGTCTCAGGTCTCTTATGAAAAAAAAACTCTTGTCGGAGCTGATGGAGGAATTTAGTAACGTACTGGAGGATACAAACACAGACAACACGACTGCCTGGGCCATTTTATGCGACAAATGTAATGGATCGACACGGATTAAAGAGAAGAGGGACCCAAATCAGAGGGGGGCCTCTGTCCAAGGGAATTGATCCTATCACCCAAAAGATATGTGAGATGATTCCCCAATAGTTTGCCCCTCTCCATAACCCCTATGATGACGACAGACAACTTGACTCACAAATATTTAGTTAGCATAAATAACTGGTAAATATCAATGACTATAATGCATGTTAAAACTTACATAACATCATACTTCTACCAAGGATAGGCATATCATAAGCCCCAATTCAATTGTTGTACAAAATGGGCATGTTAATAGCCTACTAATAATAAGTTAATTATCATAAAATTCAACAGGATTCAACTTGTCTCTAATTATTCTCTGAGGATGTCACGGATCCCTCCAGAACTTTCATTATGCATATCTGGCTCCTATTCCCAGTTATTAGTAATTGTATAAGTGGGTCCTTGGTTTACCAGTGTCCGGTCGGTTATTGTTACAATGTCCGTTGGTTTGTGTGAGTACCTGTGCTGTGTGTTTTGGCTTTCCTGCCATTGTGGATTGCGCAGATGATTCCGGGTTTCATCCTGTGTGTTAATCATTGTGCACTTGTGTTATTTATTCGAGGTACTCCTCGCTCTTTTGTTTGGGTTTCTACCCTGTGTTTTGTATAGTGTTTGTTTGGTCTTCGTCCCCTTGCCTTTACACGGCATGCTGTAATTTGGGTATAATAAAAAAAACTATTACGCATTCCTGCGCCTGTCTCCCGACCCTTTATACCGATGTGACAGAGGAACTCGTTTTGGTCTCTCCACAGCAGATATGCTGCCATTTTAGACCATCTCAAGTGGCAGTTTAGAATTAACCTCCAAGCTTAGTTAATATATATTTTTTAATTAATTGAGCAGCAGGCTTAAAATTAATCTAAGTTTAAAGTGAAAACTAATCTTCGATTAGAGGAAGGATTTCATATAACTAGGATTAATTTTAAACTAGGTTTAACATTTGGTGCAACAAGATTAACAGATAAACCTTGATTTAACCCAGTTTAAGAGTTAATCCATGTTGGTGCAACCCACACTTAGTGTCCATTATCTGCTACCTGAACTACTATATCTGCTACCTGGACTAGGTCTACTATTCGCACAAAATACTGTCCAACACCTTTTTCTAAATTTTCTAACAGAAATGGGGTGTGCTTTTGGTGGTTCATTGATGTGTCATTCTGGTCATGCACGCCGCAACAAACGTAGCTAGCCACTTGTTAGCTTAGCCAGTAACTCCTCCAGTATGTGTTGAAGTAATTTCTCAAAATTTGTTTTTGGACCAAAGCAGTAGATATCGGTGAGAAATGGCACGTCTGTAGCTAAATATCTTATTCATCCTTTTTTTGTTTTTAAGCATTAAATTACCTGGTATGATGGTGTATTGATCAATTATACTGTTTAAACACCTTTAAAGACAAAACCTAAAGACAGAAAAAAATGCTACGTTCCTGGGGGTGACATTCCAGCAAGATATGAAATGGATAATACACATTCAAAACCTCGAAACAGAAAGAAAAATAAGAATAAAATTTCTAAAAGCCCTGTGTGGGAGGAGTCCCGGAGCAGCTCCAACTACATTACTGAAGGTGTACTGGAGCTACATCAGGCCTGTTTTCGAGTACTCCTCCCCAGCCTGGATAATGTCATCAGCCAAACTTAAAAACAAACAAACTACAAGTCATGCAGATCACTGCAATAAGAGCAGTCTACCACCTCCAAAGCAACTTAACTGTTACCTACCTCCATGATATCTCTGGCATGAAAACCATCACTGAATGCCTGGACCTGTTAGGAAACAATACATTTCCAAAGCAAAATATAACCTATCACTAAAGAAAACAATTGAAGAAGAATTCATTACAAGGACACTCCTCTCTCCACCCTACTGGACACCTGTCCTAAAAGAAAACTACACAACTATACCCCTTAGTTACCCTAAATCGAGTCCGTACCCAAACCCCCGTACCCCTTACCCAAAACAAGGTTCCTATCCAAGCCCCCACCTGACCCCTTCCCGGACCCAAGCTCAGATCTAAACACTCAGCCTTAAACTCAACACATGGAAAGCCAGATGATACCCATCAAGAAGAAAAGAAGCAAAACAATTCACAAAACAAGAAGCAAGACAAATCACACCCAATGGGATAGTAGCCCAAAACCTTTAAATAAATGAAGAAAATAAAGAACAAGGAAAAAACATCCTATATTTCTACCTTTCATCTTATTCTATACTCTTCTACCTACAATAATGTTGTATGTCTTTTAGTTACTTATTACCCACACCTACTTCCCTTGCCAACCGCACTCCTCCTCCTCCCGGAAGTTGACCAATCAAAGACGGAAGCAATGGATAGAAAAGAGCCGATGCGCTGAGATATCCCATCAAGCTACATACTCCTGTTTGGGAGACAGAGACAGGGTAAGGTCGGCATGCTGCCGGTTCAACTGAATCACATGGGCTGCGTTAACACAGGCAGCCTATTTCGGATCTTTTTTTCTACAGATGTTCTACTAATTGGTCTACTACTTTTTTATTCACAGAATAATCACAGAAAAATGTAATATTATAACGTTATCAAGAAAAGGGTATAATGTTATCTGTTAAACAATTACGTTATCTGGCGATTTATAACATAATCCAGAAAGAGTAGTACATTATTAAAAGTTATTACATGACATGGTGTTATTACAATTATCTGTTGTTACAAGCATGACTTCTAAAGTGGGTGTAAAGTAGTACAATATTATAAGTTATTACATGACCTGGTGTTATTACAATTATGTTGTTACAAACATGACGTCTAAAGTGGGTGTAAAATTGAGATGATGTGATTTCTAGATATACGTCTTGAAAAGTAAAGCAAAATGCACATCAAGACATCATTTTTTAACTATTAACTTTGCGAACAACCTTGATAAGTCAAATCAACAGACATCTTTTTAATTTAGTCTTTATTTCAAAAATACTCTAAGATTGGCAGGGCTGAGGGTATAAAGGGTATTCAGTATACTATACCTATAAACACGTACATTTTAAAGAGGGATGCTTATGCTTATCTTCAGATTCTAACGCAAAGTTGCGGTTCTCATGCACCTATCAGGTACATTACATACTGCAAACATGTACTGTATTTAAGGCAAACAAGTCAATACTGCTGACACAGAGGAAGAGTCCATCATACCATGATTGAGAAGGCTATGCAAAACCAAATCCCTTATGATCTTCTGCAGGCATTCAGGCCTTGGAGGCTATGCAATTCAATAGGGGCTCTCACACAAGCAGGCACACACCCACAGCCGCACTCTCTTGGCCCATGGCTCGTGTCTCTCTAATCACCCTCTAGTCACCAGTTGATCACGTCTCTCACATGACCCCACAGTTTAGTGATCCAAAGGTTGACCCCCAGCTCTGTCAGGTACTGCAGCTCTGGGGTGAGCATCTTAAGGCACAGCTTGCGGTGGGCCTTGTCCACATTCTTTTTCAGGTTGTAGCCCATGATTGACTTCTCCCCGATGGGCTGCCAGGGCTGCATGGCTGTCTCCTGGATGCTCCCTGCGTCCACAGCATGGCCTCCCTCGATACAGATTGCCGCCATCACTGCGTTCCTCCTCTGGAGCTCCGCTACATCGTCGGCCATTCGCTGGCGTCCGTATGCATCCACCTTCCTCCAGAAGGTGACGTTAAAGTGTTGGTAAAGCCTCCAGTCCACGGCATTCCACTGCAGGGCCTTGACCCTCAGCTCCGGGGTCAGTTTAGACACGGTGGAGTCCTTCCGGGCGTTGAGCTTGAAGAAGAGCAGGTCGTCCATCTCCCAGCAGAGGGCGTCCTTGAGCAGCATGAGGGACTCATCAAAGTGCTCCACCAGCATGACCAGCTGGAAGCGGCCTGCGATGGCCCGGATGCCCTCCTCTACCCGCGGGTCGCCCAGCTCCAGAGTGTTTTCCTGCCCAAAGTCGAAGAACAGCAGATTCTTGAGGTAGAAGGAGTTGAAACCATTGGGGTCAAAGTAGTGGCGGGGGTCGCGCAGGAACTCCCCCAACTTGTCCTCGCCTGGTATTTTCCAGGTCATGGGCACCAGGCGGCCAAAGTAGTGGAAGGAGGATTCAAAGAGCTCAGCCGGGTCTCTGAGAATGGTGATATAAGAGGTGTCTGTCGGAAGCACCTTGGCCACCTCAGGTGCGTTGAAGCGCATGTGGTTGCAGATGATATTGAAGCACATGCCAGGCCTGTAGTCCTTGACCTGGGAGCGCTGGAATGGGTAGGGGTAGAAGAAGTCATTACGGCTGTTTGGGAAGGCAAACTTGAGCCGGTGCTTCTCTCCGAATCGGAAGAGGATGTTGAGGAGTGTGCTGCTAGCCGTCTTGTGGGTTTTCATGAACATGATGTCCACTTTGGGAGTGCAGGTGCCTGTCTGCCCCGGTGAATGGTGTGAGCTGTTTTTGAAAAGTCTGGTGTGGGCTTGAGCAGGTCGATGGGAACAGGAGTAAGGCACTGGACCCCTATGGAGAGCACGCGTACAAATACAACACATTATCAAATTACCAATGTTATGACTGATTTACCATCATGCAATGTTATAGAAAACTCATTTTGCCTCCCATAGTACAGTAGCGTACTACCATCATTCATATGGCAAATAAAAGTATCTGTATCATCTGTGGGCTATATCATATACATGTATATTGCTACTGAATGTTGTTGATGCACTATATACTTCAAAGGATGCCCAACCATTGCACCAACATCCCCCCCAGTAAGAAGAGTATGGGATGAGGCTTACTCAGGCAGGTTGAAGTGGGCCTGTGGAGCAGAAAGGCAGTAGAGCAGGATCATACAGCTAGTGAGTAGGGTACCCAGGACAAGGCCTTTGCACATCGACCTCCATTGCCTCCCCTGCTTGCCAACCATGGTCCCAAATAGAAGTTATCTGAAGCAAAAATGTAAGTTATGTTGAAATTATCCAGTGTACCAAAACAATGGACTGGCAGTCCTGAAATCTTCTATGGTTATGGTTCATCGATGACCTCAACTTTTTCATTGACATGGATTCTGCAAGTCCCTTGGATCCACTGTCTCCTGTGGCCAATTATTTGGGAACACACACAGCAGCTCAGTCAGATGGCTGTTTCCAATTAGGACATTGTGTGCCTCTGGTAATGGAACAACTCTTAGAAATCCACTCTGTTCAAACTGTTGAGGTTATCTCTAGGCATAATTGAAATTTCGGTAACACTTTACTTGACACCCAGCGTCCTAACACATTATGACACGGTCATAACCATGTCACAACAGTTGACAACTTGTCACAATCTGTCATAATTTGGTCATAACACTGTCATGACCCATATGTTTACACCTGTTGTGATAAATATTGTGCTTTTTTATGGTTGGTTATGACACCTACATAAGAGTGTCAAACCCACATTTATTCAAATGTGTTTTTCCCCTGCAAATAAGTTTCCTTTTGTTTGAAAGTTTGTTTCTTAATTCCTTTGTTGTTGTAATGAATTCTTCACAGTCATGTTTTTTTATATTTAAAAAAAAAACATGTAGAAAATACACTTTATGACTCAAGAAGAATTATGACCATCCTGTGTCACTTTACTTGGACTAAGAAAATACACTTTATGACTGTCAAGGAGCATTATGACCATCATAATCATATAAGCCAGATAGGCCTGTCACGTACATGCCCTTATGTCAGTCAATCAAAAATATTGTGTCTAGTCCTGCTCCTGTGTTCATCCCAGTCATCAGCAACAGAGCACTGGGGTAGGTGCATGTATGACATCAATGTGCGCGTAATTACAATGATAATTTAATATGGTCAATTATGGAAAATGTTGTATAACAAACATACTGTTGACAAGAAGGTTATGGTGTAATGGAATGTTTTGCCTTGTGTGGTAGGTTTCGTGGGTTTTGACACTCTTATGTAGGGGTCATTACCGGCCATAAAATAATGCTACATATGTCACAACAGGTCTAAATATATGTGTAATGACAGTGTTATGACCATATTATGGCAGGCTATGACAAATGTTACAGAAATGTCTCATGTTATGTGCTATTATTAGATCACTATCTTTCAATGACATATACATTTTTTACGCAATATTGTTGTTTTTCCAAAGCATTCACTTAAAGCATACAGTGGGGAGAACAAGTATTTGATACACTGCCGATTTTGCAGGTTTTCCTACTTACAAAGTCTGTAATTTTTATCATAGGTACACTTCAACTGTGAGAGACGGAATCTAAACAAAAATCCAGAAAAATCACATTGTATGATTTTTAAGTTATTAATTTGCATTTTATTGCATGACACAAGTATTTGATCACCTACCAACCAGTAAGAATTCCAGCTCTCCCATACCTGTTAGTTTTTCTTTAAGAATCCCTCCTGTTCTCCACTCATTACCTGTATTAACTGCACCTGTTTGAACTCGTTACCTGTATAAAAGACACCTGTCCACACACTCAGACTCCAACCTCTCCACAATAGCCAAGACCAGAGAGGGTGTAAGGACATCAGGGATAAAATTGTAGACCTGCACAAGGCTGGGATGGGCTACAGGACAATAGGCAAGCAGCTTGGTAAGAAGGCAACAACTGTTGGCGCAATTATTAGAAAATGGAAGAAGTTCAAGATGACGGTCAATCACCCTCGGTCTGAGGCTCCATGCAAGATCTCACCTCGTGGGGCATCAATGATCATGAGGAAGGTGAGGGATCAGCCCAGAACTACACGGCAGGACCTGGTCAATGACCTGAAGAGAGCTGGGACCACAGTCTCAAAGAACACCAATAGTAACACACTATGCCGTCATGGATTAAAATCCTGCAGCACACACAAGGTCCCCCCGTATTGAGGGGAGGATGGATGGGGCCATTTATCGCGAGATCTTGGCCAACAACCTCCTTCCCTCAGTAAGAGCATTGAAGATGGGTCATGGCTGGGTCTTCTAGCATGACAACGACCCGAACACACAGCCAGGGCAACTAAGGAGTGGCTCCGTCAGAAGCATCTCAAGGTCCTGGAGTGGCCTAGCCAGTCTCCAGACCTGAACCCAATAGAAAATCTTTGGAGGGGGCTGAAATTCCGTATTGCCCAGCGACAGCCCCGAAACCTGAAGGATCTGGAGAAGGTCTGTATAGAGGAGTGGGCCAAAATCCCTGCTGCAGTGTGTGCAAACCTGGTCAAGAACTACAGGAAATGTATGATCTCTGTAATTGCGAACAAGGTTTCTGTACCAAATATTAAGTTCTGCTTTTGTGATGTATCAAATACTTATGTCATGCAATAAAATGCAAATTAATTACTTAAAAATCATACAATGTGATTTTCTGGATTTTAGTTTTAGATTCCGTCTCTCACAGTTGAAGTGTACCTATAATAACAATTACAGACCTCTACATGCTTTGTAAGAAGGAAAACCTGCAAAATCGACAGTGTATCAAGTACTTATTCTCCCCACTGTAACTTCACATCAACTACTCGGTTAATGTTGAGCAAATGTAGAAAAGAAAGTGCATTCCTTGATCGTTTCAACCCACATACTGTTCACTGGACGTGCTACATTGTCCCGGACCTGCTGTTTTATACTCTCTCTTTACCGCACCTGCTGTCTCTAACTCTGAATGATCGGCTATGAAAAGCCAACTGACATTTACTCCTGAGGTGCTGTTGCACCCTCTACAACCACTGTGATTATTATTATCTGACCCTGCTGGTTATCTATGAACGTTTGAATATCTTGGCCATGTTCTGTTATAATCTCCACCCCGGCACAGCCAGAAGAGGACTGGCCACCCCTCAGAGCCTGGTTCCTCTCTAGGTTCTGGGCTTTCTGGGGAGTTGTTCCTAGCCACCGTGCTTCTACATCTGCATTGCTTGCTGTTTGGGGTTTTAGGCTGGGTTTCTATACAGCACTTTGTGACATCGGCTGATGTAAGAAGGGCTTTATAAATATATTTGATACTGCATCCTTTATACAATTCCTAGAAAACTGCCCAATGGCATATTGTCCAAAGAAGGTATATGTCCCAGCACCTAATCATGAAAGTTATATACTCGAGTTTATGATAATTTAAGTTGAAATGTTATACATATACATAAAATTGTAAGACAATATAAAGGCTTAAACATTCTTATAAAAAGTTAAGCATTACACCTGCATGCTTTAATTAAGCAAAGTGTTACCACTGTGCCTTTAATTGGAACAGTGCACAGTGAAGCTACACTACAGCAAGGCCGGAAATACCCTGTGTTTCTGTGTCATCTATCCTTTAGATTAATAATGCACTGGGCTGGAAAGTGATCCAGTCTGAGTCTGCAGCCATTCACCCTGTAGCCTGGAATCCGATCGGACTGCACACAGGCTGCGTTTACACAGGCAGCCCAATTCTGATCTTTTTTCCCCCCACTAATTGGTCTTTTGACCAATCACAACAGATCTATTCACATCAGATATTTTTCAGATCTTATTGGTCAAAAGACGAATTAGTGAAAAAAATATACAAATTGGGCTACCTGTGTAAACGCAAACACAGTGACCCAGAGGCTAAGTCAGCATTCAGTAGGTAACATGGGTCACCCGGTTTCCACCTGTAGCAGTGTGGAGAAACTACACTAAAGACAAACCAAATCAAGAAACCTCTATCAAAATACT
The DNA here is from genome assembly GCF_036934945.1 of Oncorhynchus masou masou. Lineage (NCBI taxonomy): Eukaryota > Metazoa > Chordata > Actinopteri > Salmoniformes > Salmonidae > Oncorhynchus > Oncorhynchus masou. The sequence continues at coordinate 18,800,547 of NC_088212.1, forward strand.
CTTGACTTCACAGAAAGCTCCCAAAACTTTGTTTATGTTTGAGGTTTTCCTCAAAACAGCTCCTTGAAAAGATCAAAAACTAGTTTCCATAATTTTGAAATCTCTTGGAAACATTTGGGTCTAACATCAGCTAGAATCACTGTTCCACATTTGTGTGATACATTTTTTGTCTGATGGAAAAAAATATATGTTTTGTTACTGATAATTGCTGTGATGAAGTAGATAAAGGAGCAAGTGACACTTTCTACTTTGTCAGGGAGCTTCATGAAGGGGCCATTATGGAGGCACATGAGGGGCCATTCTCCCTGCCCTCAAACCAGCCCAGGCATTGGGATATATGGGAGACATTTGAGCACTAGTCCTCCTGAACAGGGGACTTTGCATGGAACTGTTTAACCTGAAAATGGACCTTGGTATAGATAGATGTGTGCTTCGTTAGGCTGAGTGCTTCCTCTGCCTCTGGGATGGATGCACCTGGTATTAAACCTGAGGGCCACCAGGGGCCTGCGTTTAACACCTGCTGGCAATTTCTGAACCCGAATGGAGTCATCATTTCAGATAATGATGGCTGTGATATAGAAATATAGAGTGGGGTCTGAAGATATTGACAACCTTGATAAAGATGAGCAAAAATTACTGTGTAAAATAAATAATTCAAATACTGAGCTATTTTGTATGCTCAAAATTGTTTTGAAATGATATTATTTTATACTATACTGAACACAAATATAAACGCATCATGTAGTGTTGGTTCCATGTTTCATGAGCTGAAATAAAAGATCCCAGGAATTTACCAAATGCACAAAAATATGTTTTATGTCAAATGTTGTGCACAAATTTGGTTACTTCCCTTTTAGCTAGCATTTCTCCATTACCAAGATAATCCACCCACCTGACAGGTGTATCCCTCGTTTACTCAAGCGTTTCCATTATTTGGGAATTTACCCATAGCCCAGTATTTGAATAGTTTATTTTAGTGTCATTTTTGCTCTTTATCAAGGCTCGCAATAATTTCGGACCCCACTTTATACTGTAATGGCATTGTATTGTTTGTTGGGCAGGTGTCTGTTGATGTGTCCCGTTTTATTGCATCTACTGTCTGAGTATGGTCTGATATAAGTAGGTGCTAAGACGTTATGCATACAATACCATTCAAATCGAATCGTAAGGTGAAGGTCAAAGGCAAAAGTCACGCTGTCCACAAATTGCATAAGCGGCAATGTATCCATTACCTAATGATGGCATAACCTTCAGTCACAGAAGCACATAATGACATACGATGCATGACGACATACGGGACAATGAACCCCCCAAAAGAGACATTCAGGAAAGCATTCAATATGAGGGCAAAGTTACTATGCACTCCATCTCATTGGCAATGCCCAAAGAACTCGTCTGAATGAAACTAAATGGGCTGCTCTATCGCATGGCAGAAACTATTTTCTTCAGCTCACATTTCCGAACTCATAAACTTGAGATAAAAATATATTATAGTTGCAGTCTGATCATTCTATTAAACCGTTTATCAAAGAATACGACCAAAACCAATATACATTTAATTTTCAAATGATCCTCATTTCATTCTCTTCGTAAAACATAACACTTACCCTGTTGTGCATAAATCCCGCAACTGCAGTTAGATGAAAAATGCAATTGAAGTTAAAACCTAAGATTGTTGTTTCTCCTCAGAGTGCATAGCAGTGCGTCTCAGAAGAGCTGCCCGGTCCACTGGTTGCTTGTGCCTGCTCGTCGGGTCACACACGGTGTCACAACCCCACCACATGGTCAAGTGCTTTCCTTTTCATTACATATGTTATGCCCAACGCTCCATAGCCAATTCATCTGGCAGGTGCGCTCTCTCCCTCTCTGTATATTATGCACACCTGATTCTTCTGCTCCACTGTCGACTCTGAACGAGATCCAGCTGAATACAGCCAACTGTGACGTCAGGCTCCCTGTCAGGACTTGCACTTGTTTGTGTTTAAAAGAGAACGAGGGGAGGGAGAGACACAAAGGGAAAAAGAAAGAGGGAACGAGAGATGGAGAGGAAGAGGTGGAGAAAGAGAGGGGGCCAGGGCATGGGCTCTATTCTCTGGCTGCATACAGAAGGCTATTGAGAGCAGACACTAGTCTGAGCTGAAAGCTGATAGGAGGGGTAGCAAATAGTATAAAAAGAACAATTGCAGAGAGCCAAGGCACAAAGAGCTCGATTGTGCCATCTTCTCCAAGCTTGCTGTCTCACTACAGTATTGCTCAAAAGTTGTTTTAGCAAGCTTTGCATATACTGTAGATACTTTTTACAAAAATTGGATGAATAGAATATACAAATATTAAGTTAAGGCATGCGAACACATGGATTATTGTAAATAACACACAACCAAGGGCTGTTATTAGGAATAACAGACAATAGATTATTGTCAAAATAAACTGAAAATAAATGGGTATTGCATTTCATGTAGTCTTTGTTTTGTGGTGAACCCAGTTACAGTACAGAATACATTTTAGAAACAACCCTAAATTAAATTCACTCGGAGGGATGGGCTGGAGAACTGTCACCGGTCTCAAATTAAAGGACCAACAGCCTATTTATATTTTGAAGCTATAGATTGATTATGCTTCTAAAAGCTTTTTGTATTCATTCTGCATTTTGTTTCAAATTGAGGATTACCTGACTCAGACTCAACCTACTCCTGGACTAAAAAAACAATTTCAATGGAAATTTTCCTAGCTAGTCTTTTGTACTCGTGAGAATATGGAACACTGTATTTTGTACCACTACCGGCCATTCAACAGCAGTAAGATGTCAATAGAGAACGACCATACGAGCCAAGGATTGAGGAGTCCATTTGGCTCTGGGAGACGGGATGTGACAATATGTGGTCATACAGCACTGACCATTACAGTAAGGGAGGTGGGCACTGTCCTACCCTTTCTGCACACTGTAGCCCTTCAAACCAGAGGGACCATACCGATAGTCTCTCCCCCCCAGTCTGAACACTCAACCTTTTGTTGAGCGTGGAGCACCCTGGCGGGCACACGCTCCACGTGCCAGGCTGAGACTCGGACTGGCATGTGTGGAATGTAGTTGAGGCATGCTGGTGAGTGGGAGGGTCAGTCAGTGAATAAGGAGATTGAGTAGCAGGAGGGACTGGCCCCTAACCCACTGAGATCACAGCAGAGGGCAGTCCCTCGTCATTACCACCCACAGGTCAGGATAGTGGACCAAACTCAGCCCCCACCACATGCCTGATTTACCCAAAGCAGGCCAAGCCAAATGTACTGTGCTTTCACGTCATGGTTTCAGGACTTTTAAAATTTAACCTTAAGAACAAATATTTTTTTACAATGATGGCCTACCACGACCAAACCCAGACGACACTGGGCCAATTGTGCGCAACCCTATGGACAGTGGCCTACAGCAATGAAGGGAATGCATAATCAGGCCAGCTCAGCACTGTGGAAAAGGCTACTTTCATAACATGGCATCCTCAGCCTCTGTCCCGGTCACAGTCCTCATGATGTGGCATCAGAGTTGGTCCGACGGTGCCACCACCAGCATATATGGAACCCAGAAGGCTGCCTTCTGTCATGCACAGACCGACACAACCGGCACCAATAAATTATTTGGCTCCCAGTGAGTGGTACAGTGAATAGAAGGAATAGTCAGTAATGCATTACAATAGGACACTGACACAGGTATCTTAATCCAAAGGATCAGCACAACTTAAATCTTCATAATGGAGTCTTGAGAAAAGGTTATAATGTGACAAAAACAGTGAAAAGACATTAAGTTGACATGGGTACAGTTGAAGTCGGAAGTTTACATACACTTAGGTTGGCGACATTAAAACTAGTTTTTCAACCACTCCACAAATGTCTTGTTAACAAACTATAGTTTTGGCAAGTCGGTTAGGACATCTACTTCGTACATTACAAGTGATTTTTCTAACAATTGTTTATTTCACTTATCATTCACTGTATCATAATTCCAGTGGGTCAGAAGTTTACATGCACTAAGTTGACTGTGCCTTTAAACAGCTTGGAAAATTCAAGAAAATGTAATGGCTTTATAAGCTTCTGATAGGCTAATTGACATCATTTGAGTCAATTGGAGGTGTACCTGTGGATGTATTTCAAGGCCTACCTTCAAACTCAGTACATCTTTGCTTGACGTCATGGGAAAATCAAAAGAAATCAGCAAAGACCTCAGAAAAAGTATTCAAAAAGTGTTGTTTTTTTGTTAGGGGAGGTTTCAAGCCAAGTTAATTTCTCTGTTGACAGCAGGGCTTGTTTATGTTATTAGTCATTAACAGTAAATGGAGTACACAGAACCCATTTAATAGATTAAAATAGGGTTAATCAGTGGTAAAATCTTTCTTTTACAGAGTACTGACCAGAATGTCAGAGTTCACACAAATAAGAACAAAGCAGACATTCACCTCAACGTTTGACGAGGCAGGGTGGATAATATTTTGCAACAATGTGACTGCTCCAGTATTCCTTCCTGCCAACATGCTTGACAAATGACCCTAACATTGATCTCAATCTCCATGGGACTAACTCACCTTTTTCCCATAATAAACCCATGAGTTTTATGAGACGTAAACCTAGTATGATTGACAACCATACAAATCAAAACCAGTCCTTGATGAATTTCCACTGTTAGGTGGCTACTGTTTGTTGGCCTTTTTCTGCTTCTTCTCTGCCTTGCTGGTGTCTTCGTGAGCCTTTCTCTTGGCAGCCAGTTTGTTTGCCTGCGAAGGGAAATCAGATTGAGTTAATGAACAGTGGAGTGACTGAAGAATTCATGGGTGTGCAACCAAGGTCACATGCTCTTTAAGGGATTTGATAGATTGTAAATTACTGTTTTATATTACTTTGAGTTTTATAGCATTATATATTTTTAGTATGAATAGATTGTTTTTATATCCTAAGAGATTAAAAGTACTGTTGGGAAATGTTCCCTCAATTGTTTTGGGGCACTGAGCAAATTTAAGGTCTGCTGGGCGCAAACTCCGCCACACATTTACTCTGAACAGAGGCAGTACCCACTTCAAGTTACAGTTAAGTGGTCAAGTAGGCTACTGTGGCTATTTGATCATAGTGTTGAAACAATGGAGAAAATACCTGTTCTATCATGCAGCCTACAGTAGCAGCCAATGTGTGGTGTTCAATGTAAGGCCTACAGTCCATGAGACTTAAAAAAAAAAAAAAAACATGCAGGGCTTGACATTAACCTGTTAATCCAGTTGTTCTTCAGACAAGGTAACTAAAGATGCTGTTGTGTTGTTTGATGCAAAAAAACAATGTTACAAAATAAAAATGCATAATTATTCCCATACCATTATTACTGAGAATCAGACAAATTAAGCTAACTCCTGTCTACTTAGACTATTCAAGCTGGTCTCAAAATACAACACTGCCCCTTTGAGGGAAAAAAGCTATTCATTTGACTTACCTGACAAAGACGGCTAGAAACACACACGTTTTGTGCTCTTGTAGGAAGCAACCACTCCCCCATCGTTGACAACAAATTATCTATAAATGGGCTAATAACTCACTGACTAGCAAAACATATGAACAATGGTGCACACGTGGCGACATGTAGCTCTCACTTTGATCTCAAAACCAACACATCTACTCACGACTGCTCATGCTATAAACACAGTCCAGTTCAATGTAAATGGTACAGATCCATATATGGCAATTTGCATATGTCCCTACTGTAGCTCTGATTGAATATGGTGCACCGGTTTGTGTAGAGTACGGACCGGAGACATGCCTGTCAATGCAATAGAATCCTACTCCAATGCGATCTGCCTACAAGAAAATCTCACACAGTTAGTTTTGCATACTAAGTCTTGCATAGTTAATTTTGTTTCGGTAGATTACATTGAAAGTGGCTAATATTGCATTGATTCTAGCACAATTCCCACAGAACAGCAAAACACTATCAACGTTAACTATCCTTTTTAGAGAATTCTATAAAGTTCAGTGAAGTTCAATCTTGTGACTTTTGACTGGTACTCTACATAAAAGAAAAAAAGAGAGGATTTGGTAAAAAAAAGAAAAAAGAAATTGACCAATTCTATTAGAAGGGGCTATCGTTTTAGTGTGCATGCTTTCCAGGGCACAACTATTCAAACCCTGTTAAACATTACTACAGCTCAATAGGTGGGTACTAGAGGTCGCCCAATTATGCTTTTTCAATGCCGATGCTGATTATTGGAGGACCATAAAAAGCCGATACTGATTAAAACGGCCAATTTATTTATTTAATATATATAATGACAACTACAACAATACTGAATGAACACTTAATTAATATAATAAATAAAATCTATTTAGTCTCAAATAATGAAACATGCTCAATTTGGTTTAAATAATGCAAAAACAGTGTTGGAGAAGAAAGTAAAAGTGCAATATGTGCCATGTAAAAAAGCTAACATTTAAGTTCCTTGCTCAGAACATATGAAAGCTGGTGGTTCAATATTCCCAGTTAAGAAGTTTAACGTTGTTGCGTCATAATTCCTATAATAACTACGACTATTTCTCTCTATACCATTTGTATTTCATATACCTTTGACTATTGGATGTTCTAATAGGCACTTTAGTATTGCCAGCCTTATCTCAGGAGTTGATAGGCTTGAAGTCATAAACAGCACTGAGTCAAGCATTGCTAAGAGCTGCTGGCAAACGCAGTAAAGTTTGAATGAATGCTTACGAGCCGGCTGCTGCCTACCACCGCTCAGTTAGACTGCTCTATCACATCATAGACTTAATTATAATATAATAAACACAGAAATATGAGCCGTTGGTAATTAATATGGTCAAATCCGTAAACTATATTTTCGAAAACAAAATGTTTATTCTTTCAGTGAAATACGGAACCATTAGGAATCTTATCGAACGGGCGGTAACCCTAAGTCTAAATATTGCTGTTGCACAACCGTCAATGTTATGTCATAATTATGTCAAATTCTGGCAATTTAGTTCGCAATGAGCCAGGCGGCCCAAACTGTTGGATATATCCTGACTCTGCATGCAATGAACGCAAGAGAAGTGACACAATTTCCCTAGTTAATATTGCATGTTTAAAAAAATATATACTTCCGTGTATTGATTTTAAGAAAGGCATTGATGTTTATGGTTAGGTACAGTCGTGCTTTTTCTTAAATGCGCTTTTGTTAAATCATCCCCCGTTTGGCGAAGTAGGCTGTGATTCGATGATAAATTAATAGGCACCGCATTGATTAAATGCAACGCAGGACAAGCTAGTTAACCTAGTAATATCAACCATGTGTAGTTAACTAGTGATTATGTGAAGAGTGATTGTTTTTTTAGTTTAATGCTTGCTAGGAACTTACCTTGGCTCCTTGCTGCACTCACGTAACAGGTGGTCAGCCTGCCATGCAGTTCCCTCGTGGAATGCAATGTAATCAGTGTCCAAAAATGCCAAGTACCGATTGTTATGAAAACTTGAAATCGGCCCTAATTAATTGGCCATGCCGAATAATCGTTCAACCTCTAGTAGGTACTAGGCACAGAGACCAGCCTGCTGGAAAGTACACTGCCAGTTTTCCCAAAATGCCCAATGGGGTCTGATTCTCTACCTCCCAGTTGAGGCTGGCTCATAAGGCTTGGAATGTAGTCAATGGAATGGTATCAACCACATGGAAACCATGTTTGATACCATTCCATTGACCATTCCAGCTATTACTATGAGCCGTCCCCCCCTCAGCAGCCTCCACTGCTACCTCCATGTATATTAACCTCTCTAGGGTATGTGGGACGCTAGCGTCCCATCTGGCCAACATCCAGTGAGGTTGCAGAGCGCCAAATTCAATCACAGACATGCTCATTATAAAAATTCTGAAAACAAAACATATTTGACATAGGTTTAAAGATGAACTTCTTGTTAAACCAACCACAGTGTCAAATTTATAAAATGCTTTTCGGCAAAGCATACCTAGCCCAGAACATAGCCCAGTTGACAAATTATTACAAACAATAACCAGCCAAGCAGAAGCATTACAAAAAAATGTTTTTTTAAATTTAATCCCTTACCTTTGATGATCTTTATATTGTGGCAATCGGAAGACATTAATTTACTCAATAAATGTTCTTGTCGTTCGATGAAGTCTCTTTATAGCCAAAAAACGTTTGTTGTCAGTAATCCATAGGCTCAAACTCAGACCAAAAAATCCAAATTGTATCCGTGAAGTTCATAGAAACATGTCAAACGATGTTTATATTAAATCCTCAGGTTGTTTTTTAGCCTAAATGAGCTATAATATTTCAACCAGACAATAAAGTCGTCAATATAAAAAAGTTAAACAAGAAATGCACATGCGCCTGAAAAAAACTCTGCGTCACGTTAGGGTCCACTCGTTCAGACTGGTCTTACTCCCTCATTTATAAGAATACAAGCCTGAAACGATATCTAAAGACTGTTGACATCTAGTGGAAGGCATAGGAACTACAAATGGAGTCCTAAGTCAATGGATACTGTCATGGCATTGAATAGAAAACTACAAAACCAACAAAAGAAAACTACTTCCTGAATGGATTTTTCTCAGGTTTTCACCTGCTAAATCAGTTCTGTTATACTCACAGACACTATTCTAACAGTTTTGGAAACTTTAGAGTGTTTTCTATCCAAATCGACCAGTTATATGCATATCATATATTCTGGGCCCGAGTAGCAGGCCGTTTAATTTGGGCATGCTTTTCATCCAAAAATCCAAATGCTGCCCCCTACCCTAGAGAGGTTTTAACATGGCTGTGAGACTGGCTGTTCCCAAGGCGACAGTACTGATGGGTCCGACAGTTATACGTCGTGTCAATCTATTCATCTACACCCACGTACAGACTTGAGATGGAACGCAGCGAGGGAGGCTTGTGAGTTGCAATGTCAGGCAGGTGTGGAGTGGAGGGTACTCACCTCTTGTGTCGTCCTCTTCTTAACAAACATGATCTTTCTTCATCATGATTGCCAGACGCTTCTCCTCTGCCTTCTCCTCCTTCTCCAGTCAAACCTGGTTCCCCACGGAACCAGTTTCCCAGGGTTTCACTTAAAAAAAGGGGGGGGTGGGTCACCTTCACTGCCAGAGTCTGCTGGGACAGGAGAGATACATCTTAAAGTGTCCCCAAAATAGCACCCTATTCCCTATAGTGCACTATGCCTAATGATAACGATGTTCTTTTATGTTGGATGAAACAGGCCATTCAGATGGTCAGATACTGCTAGGATTCTCTCACCTTGCCCTGGGATCGCTGATCCTCCATCTTTTTCAGATTCATCTCCTCAGTCAAATCTTCATCGTCCACCTCATCATTGTCCTCTTCATCATCCTCCTCCTCTTGTACTGATTGTAACAAAAACAAAAAGAATGGTTGAATATCTGACTTATACACAACATTCATCATGCAGGCCCAACAAAAACATGTGAACTAGAGGTTGACTGATTAAAATCGGAATGGCCGATTAATTAGGGCCGCTTTCAAGTTTATAACAATCGGAAATAGTTTGTTTTTTTTAAAACCCTTTATTTAACTAGGCAAGACAGTTAAGAACAAATTCTTATTTACAATGACGGCCTAGGAACGGTGGGTTAACTGCCTTGTCCAGGGGCAGAACGACAGATTTTTACCTTGTCAGCTCGGGGATTCAAGCTTCAACCTTAAGGTTAACTAGTCCAACACTCTAACCACCTGATTACATTGCACTCCACAAGGAGCCTGCCTGTTACGCGAATGCAGTAAGAAGCCAAGGTAAGTTGCTAGCTAGCATTAAACTTCTTATTAAAAACAATCATAATCACTAGTTAACTATACATGGTTGATGATATTACTAGTTTCTCGCGTGTCCTGCGTTGCTTCTATTCGATGCGGTGGCATTCGCGAAAAAGGACTGTCGTTGCTCCAACAATATTTTTAAACCTGCATATTTAGTTAATATTGCCTGCTAACATGAATTTCTTTTAACTAGGGAAATTATGTCACTTATCTTGCGTTCTGTGCAACAGAGTCAGGGTATATGCAGCAGCTTGGGCCGTCTGGCTCATTGCAAACTGTGTGAAGACTTTTTATTCCTAACAAAGACAGCCAACTGGGGGATGATTTAACAAAAGCGCATTTGTGAAAAAAGCACAATCGCTGCCCGACTGTACCTAACCATAAACATCAATGCCTTTCTGAAAATCAATACACAGTAGTATATATTTTTAAACCTGCATATTTAGCTAAAAGAAATCCAGTTCCGTATTTCACTGAAAGAATAAATGTTTTGTTTTCGAGATGAAAGTTTCCGGATTTGACCATATTAATGAATCAATGAATTGTATTTCTGTGTGTTATTATGTTATACTTAAGTATATGATTTGGCGCAGTGGTTAAGGGAGCTGTACTGCAGCGCCAGCTGTGCCATCAGAGACTCTGGGTTCGCGCCCAGGCTCTGTCGTAACCTGGAGGTCCATGGGGCGACGCACAATTGGCCTAGCGTCGTTCGAGTTAGGGAGGGCTTTGCCAGTAGGGATGTCTTTGTCTCATCACGCACCAGCGACTCCTGTGGCGGGCCGGGTGCAGTGCGCGCTAACCAAGGTTGCCAGGTGCACGGTGTTTCCTTCGAGACATTGGTGCGGCTGGCTTCTGGGTTGGATGCGCTATGTTAAGAAGCAGTGCGGCTCGGTTGGGTTGTGTATCGGAGGACGCATGACTTTCAACCTTCGTCTCTCCCGAGCCCGTACGGGAGTTGTAGCGATGAGACAAAACAATTGGATATCACGAAATTGGGGGGAAAAGGGGTAAACATTTTTTTTTCAAGTATATGATTTGATAGAGCAATTTAACTGAGTAGGCACCAGCAGGCTCGTAAGAATTCATTCAAACAGCAATTGTGTGTGTTTTGCCAGCAGCTCTTCACTGTGCTTCAAGCATTGCGCTGTTTATGACTTCAAGCCTATCAACTCCCGAAATTAGGCTGGTGTAACCGATGTGAAATGGCTAGCTAGTTAGCGGGGTGCGCGCTAATAGTGTTTCAAACGTCACTCGCTCTGAGACTTGGAGTAGTTGTTCCCCTTGCTCTGCATGGGTAACGTTGCTTCAAGTGTGGCTTTTGTTGATGTGTTCCTGGTTCGAGCACAGGTGGGAGCGAGGAGAAGAACGGAAGCTACAGTGAGACAAAAAAGTATTTAGTCAGCCACCAATTGTGCAAGTTCTCCCACTTAAGATGAGAGAAGCCTGTAATTTTCATCATAGGTACACTTCAACTAGGACAGACATTGGAGAAAAAATAAGAAAAAAAAAAATCAAGAAAATCACATTGTAGGATTTTTAATGAATTTATTTGCAAATTATGGTGAAAATAAGTATTTGGACACCTACAAACAAGCAAGATTTCTGGCTCTCACAGACCTGTAACCTCTTAAGAGGCTCCTCTGTCCTCCACTCGTTACCTGTATTAATGGCACCTGTTTGAACTTGTTATCAGTGTAAAAGACACCTGTCCACAACCTCAAACAGTCACACTCCAAACTCCACTATGGCCAAGACCAAAGAGCTGTCAAAGGACACCAGAAATAAAATTGTAGACCTGCACCAGGCTGGGAAGACTGAATCTGCAATAGGTAAGCAGCTTGATTTGAAGAAATCAACTGTGGGAGCAATTATTAGGACATGGAAGACATACAAGACCACTGATAACCTCCCTCGATCTGGGGCTACACGCAAGATCTCACCCCGTGGGGTCAAAATGATCACAAAAATCCCAGAACCACACGGGGGGGACCTAGTGAATGACCTGCAGAGAGCTGGGACCAAAGTAACAAAGCCTACCATCAGTAACACACTACGCCGCCAGGGACTCAAATCCTGCAGTGCCAGACGTGTCCCCCTTGCTTAAGCCAGTACATGTCCAGGCCCGTCTGAAGTTTGCTAGAGAGCATTTGGATGATCCAGAAGAAGACTGGGAGAATGTCATATGGTCAGATGAAACCAAAATGGAACTTTGTTGTAAAAACTCAACTCGTCGTGTTTGGAGGACAAAGTGTGCCGAGTTGCATCCAAAGAACACCATACCTACTGTGAAGCATGGGGGTGGAAACATCATGCTTTGGGGCTGTTTTTCTGCAAAGGGACCAGGACGACTGATCCGTGTAAAGAAAAGAATGGGGCCATGTATCGTGAGATTTTGAGTGAAAACCTCCTTCCATCAGCAAGGGCATTGAAGATGAAATGTGGCTGGGTCTTTCAGCATGACAATGATCCCAAACACATCGCCCGGGCAACGAAGGAGTGGCTTCGTAAGAAGCATTTCAAGGACCTGGAGTGGCCTAGCCAGTCTCCAGATCTCAACCCCATAGAAAATCTTTGGAGGGAGTTGAAAGTCTGTGTTGCCCAGCAACAGCCCCTAAACATCACTGCTCTAGAGGTGATCTGCATGGAGGAATGGGCCAAAATACCAGCAACAGTGTGTGAAAACCTTGTAAAGACTTACAGAAAACGTTTGACCTCTGTCATTGCCAACAAAGGGTATATAACAAAGTATTGAGATAAACTTTTGTTATTGACCAAATACTTATTTTCCATCATAATTTGCAAATAAATTCGTTAAAAAATCCTACAATGTGATTTTCTGGATTTTTCCCCCTCATTTTGTCTATCATAGTTGAAGTGTACCTATGATGAAAATTACAGGCCTCTCTCATCTTTTTAAGTGGGAGAACTTGCACAATTGGTGGCTGACAATACTTTTTTCCCCCACTGTATACTGTTACACTGGCAATACTAAAGTGCCTATAAGAACATCCAATAGTCAAAGGTATATGAAATATAAATCGTATCGATAGAAATAGTCCTATAATTCCTATAACTACAACCTAAAACTTCTTACCTGGGAATATTGAAGACTCATGTTAAACTCGCTCATGTTTGAACACGCTAGCGGGCTGAAATTCCACAACATACGGTGATCGCTACAAGTGTCTCACATATATCAAAAGCCTAGAATCTTGCTAATCCAACTGCGTTGTCAGATTTAAAAAAGGATTTACTGCGAAAGAATACGATGCGATTATCTGAGCATAGAGCCCCATAAAATAAAATAAATTTCACCAGCACAGGCGTAACATAACCACAAACTGCATTAAAATAAATCGTTTACATTTGACGATCTTAGTCTGTTTGCAATTCCAATGCTCATTGTTACACAATGAATGACATTTTGTTTGATAAAATCCATTTTTATAGCCTAACACGAAACATTTTGTGAAGCGCTTGTGTCGTGAATTCCGTCTCATTCCAGTTGACGACACATTCCAGGTAAATAACACACACAGAACGTGACTTTTCCAGTTATGTTTGGTTTCACTGCAATCAACTGGTTTGTTTGTAACACAATCAAACCTGATGGGCCATTTTGCGGGACGTATTGACTGAAAGAAAACGATTTCAAGACAACAAGTCATGACGACATTGTGAACCAATGATTTGCCCGCTGTTTCGTTGATTGACTGTCTTTTAACCCAATGACCACGGATCGTCTTGAAATCTAGCTGGGTAGATAGCCAATGAGCTGAGCTAAACAGCAATACGCCACGTTTATGTGTTGCAAGACCAACCCATGTAGTAAGTTCCAGCGTAAAGTGAGTCATTAGCTATTGAAGTTTCATACCGGAAGGAGAAACAAATATTACGCACTGCATTGTTTGGTGAACGCGCAGATTCAGCTGTTTATATATCAATCATTATGGCGACTAAGTTAGGGGAAGCTAAATCTAAGTCTAGATATACAGATGTACACACAATTTTAGAATAAATTGATTGGGAAGGTGAGACAGAGATTGTTGTTGGACGATTAATTTTGCGATTGTGGAGGAATATTTTTTGAACGGGAGAGAACATTGTTTTGGACTGGTAAGTTATCATGCTAATGCCCTTCTTTTAAATGAATAATATAAAATATTATTTGTGATTTTTATTTTATTTTAGAAGCAACATATAAACATGTAATGTCATGAAATGTGAGATGCGTGTGTCTGCCGCCCCACCCCAACCCACATGAAATAGCATATTTGAGGCTGTTGAGGAGAGGGCAGGACCACAATGGCCAAAGTGAAATGGAGACAGTAGATACAGCTGGTCTGTTGTAATATAATAAAGACAGTAGATCTAGCTGGTCTGTCATAATATAATAAAGACAGTAGATCTAGCAGGTAATAATAATATAATAATATATTCAACCTTCAACTCTCTCTCTCTATATATATATCTGTTTATTATACCTGTTGATACAGGGCTCATATGTGAAACTATTCTAACTGAACATTTTCTTTCACAGTGACACTGACTCCGAATGGGAGTCTTATCCGGTGTCCTGTGTGAATTTAAGTATGCTCTCTCTAATTCTCTCTTTCTCTCGGATGACCTGAGCCCTAGGACCATGTGTCAGGACTACCTGGCATGATGACTTCTTGCTGTCCCCAGTCCACCTGGCCTTGCCGCTGTTCCAGTTTCAACTGTTCTGCCTGCGGCTATGGAACCCTAAACTGTTCATTTTTACTCTTGAGGTGCTGTCCTGTTGCACCCTCTACAACCACTGATCTCCACCCGGCACAGCCAGAAGAGGACTGGCCACCCCTCATAGCCTGGTTCCTCTCTAGGTTTCTTCCTAGGTTTTTGCCTTTCTAGGGAGTTTTTCCTAGCCACCGTGCTTCTACACTTGCATTGCTTGCTGTTTGGGGTTTTAGGCTGGGGCTGTATAAATAGATTTGATATAGGACTGAGGGTCTTCCAAATATTGAAAGTGTGTAAATAGTTACCCATGTTATTTTGTAAATGTATATATATATTTTTTTTCATACACTGCTAAAAAAATAATAAAAGGGAACACTTAAACAACGTAATGTAACTCCAAGTCAATCACACTTCTGTGATATCAAACTGTCCACTGATTGACAATAAATTTCACATTCTGTTGTGCAAATGGAATAGACAACAGGTGGAAATTATAGGCAATTAGCAAGACACCCCCAATAAAGGAGTGGTTCTGCAGGTGGGGACCACAGACCACTTCTCAGGTCCTATGCTTCCTGGTTGATGCTTTGGTCACTTTTGAATGCTGGCGGTGCTTTCACTCTAGTGGTAGCATGAGACAGAGTCTACAACCCACACAAGTGGCTCAGGTAGTGCAGCTTATCCAGGATGACACATCAATGCGAGCTGTGGCAAGAAGGTTTGCTGTGTCTGTCAGCGTAGTTTCCAGAGCATGGAGGCGCTACCAGGAAACAGGCCAGTACATCAAGAGACGTGGAGGAGGCCGTAGGAGGGCAACAACCCAGCAGCAGGACCGCTACCTCCGCCTTTGTGCAAGGAGGAGAACTGCCAGAGCCCTGCAAAATGACCTCCAGCAGGCCACAAATGTGCATGTGTCTGCTCAAACGGTCAGAAACAGACTCCATGAGGGTGTTATGAGGGCCCGATGTCTACACGTGGGGGTTGTGCTTACAGTCCAACACCGTGCAGGAAGTTTGGCATTTGCCAGAGAACACCAAGATTAGCAAATTCGCCACTGGCGCCCTGTGCTCTTCCCAGATGAAAGCAGGTTCATACCGAGCACGTGACAGAGTCTGGAGACGCCGTGGAGAACATTCTGCTGCCTGCAACATCCTCCAGCATGACCGGTTTGGCGGTGGGTCAGTCATTGTGTGGGGTGGCTTTTCTTTGGGGGGCCGCACAGCCCTCCATGTGCTCGCCAGAGGTAGGCGGACTGCCATTAGGTACCGAGATGAGATCCTCAGACCCCTTGTGAGACCATATGCTAGTGCGGTTGGCCCTGGGTTCCTCCTAATGCAAGACAATGCTAGACCTCATGTGGCGGCAGTTCCTGCAAGAGGAAGGCATTGATGCTATGGACTGGCCCGCCCGTTCCCCAGACCTGAATCCAATTGAGCACATCTGGGACATCATGTCTCACTCCATCCACCAACAGACTGTCCAGGAGTTGGGGGATGCTTTAGTCCAGGTCTGGGAGGAGAACCCTCAGGAGACCATCCACCACCTCATCAGGAGCATGACCAGGCGTTGTAGGGAGGTCATAGAGGCACGTGGAGGCCACACACACTACTGAGCCTCATTTTGACTTGGTTTAAGGACATTACATCAAAGTTGGATCAGCCTGTAGTGTGGTTTTCCACTTTAATTTTGAGTGTGACTCCAAATCCAGACCTCCATGGGTCAATAAATTTGATTTCCATTGATAATTTGTGTGATTTGTTCTAAGCACATTCAACTATGTAAAGAAAAACGTATTTAATAAGAATATTTAATTCATCCAGATCTAGGATGTGTTATTTTAGTGTTCCCTTTATTTTTTTGAGCAGTGTATATTTTTTAATCAATAATTATTATTTTTCCCATTTTTTTTTCTCCACCAATTTGCCCACTTGGGTACATTTGGGCTACTTGTGTGGGACACCTGGGTGACTTCATGATAAATGTCATGTAGCACACTCTTTTTGGAAGTTATCATTCTGAAACTTTGCACAAGTACTGTTGCCCTCTTATAATTTTTCACTGAAATTGTCCCCATCATCCTATCTGAATGTTTGTTATATCTTGTTCATTTTAAAGATAGAAAAATAAAAAAACGTATGGTTTTCTTCATTGTGCTATATTCTCCTACATTCAATTCACATGTACACAAATAGAGTGTTTTCTTTCAAATGGTACCAAGAATATGCATATCCTTGGTTCTGTGCCTGAGCTACAGGCTGTTAGATTTGGGTATGTCTTCAGGCGGAAATTGCACAAAGTAGGGGGGGAGCTGTAAGAGGTTTTAAAAGGAACCTCTTATATAACATATGTTCTCATGTTCTGAGCAAGGAACTTAAATGTTAGCTTTCTTACATGGCACATATTTCACTTTTACTTTATTCTCCAACACTTTGTTTTTGCATTATTTAAATCAAATTGAACATGTTTCATTATTTATTTGAGGCTAAATTGATTTTATTGAAGTACTATATTAAGTTAAAATAGGTGTTCATTCAGTATTGTTGTAATTGTCATTATTACAAATACATTTTTTAATTACATTTTTTTAATATAAATAAACAGGCAGATTAATCGGTATCGGCTTTTTTTGGTCCTTCAATAATCGGTATCGGTGTTGAAAAATCATAATAGGTCGACCTCTAATGTGAACATTCATCATGCAGGTCCAACATAAACATGTGAAGCCATGGAGAGGCTCAGCTCTTACCGTGCTTCTCGCCACGCTGCAGGGCCATGAGCTTCAGCTTCTCCGGGGCACATAGTCACCGTCCTTCTTCTCCACAAACGGTGACAAGTGGGGCAGCAGCGTCACCCCCAGGAAGTAGTCCTCCACGGGCAGGCGCATCTTGGCGTTGACCGAGTCAAACACCCACTGGGGCTGGATGTAGTACCTGAAACAGAACACGACCACCAGTTAGTTACACACCAGCCGGTGTTTCTACATAGACATATCAAACTTGGTTCAAATAATAGTTGTCTTCTTTCAGATACTTTTCTGGAGTACCAGATGGGTGTGGTTTGCACCTTTGGAATATTTATGCCCAGTCAGTCGAGTCAACCCACCTTTGAATGTAACATTTCAAAGTTCCATGAAGATTGGAGACCATTTACACATTAGCAAGTTGTGGATGTGTTGTATGTACATCACACTACAAGTCGAATGTAATCACAACAGCCAAATTAATGAATGTGGGCAGGAGTTAGCAGGCCCATAATAGAGGCATTATGTACCCTATGTACAGCTAAGCTCTATGAAGCGACATAAAGGAAGAGGACATGGTCTGTCACGCGTGACTCTGAACCCCCCCCCTTGATAACAGGGGTCTTTTGAGTGACCAGAGCAGGAAGAGCCCTCTCAAAGGGTCCATTGTGGGGATGAGCTGAGCCCATCTCTGTGAGGGGGGGGGGCTGAAAGAGAATGCAAACAGAAAGCCTCTGGTCCCTTGGGTCTGTAAGTATCCTTGGAAAATAGCTTGGCTGAAAATACATTTGTTGATTTGAAAGAGGGGTTGGGTTGTATCAGGGCCGACATTATGGGCAGCCCATCCTACCGTACCCCCTTGGCCGTCCAAATAAAATATTGGCCAAGACACGTGCCGACAGACGCATTAATCTCAGTTAATCTTCTTCGATATAGGGGGCGCTCTTTAATTTTTGGGTAAAAAAAAGTTCCTGTTTTAAACAAGATATTTTGTCACAAAAAGATGCTCGACTATGCATATAATTGACAGCTTTGGAAAGAAAACACTGACGTTTCCAAAACTGCAAAGATATTGTCTGTGAGTGCCACAGAACTAATGCTACAGGCGAAACCAAGATGAAATTTCATACAGGAAATGCCCAGATTTTGAATGCGCTGTGTTCCAATGTCTCCTTATATGGCTGTGAATGCACCAGGAATGAGCCTACACTCTGTCGTTTCCCCAAGGTGTCTGCAGCATTGTGACGTATTTGTAGGCATATCATTGGAAGATTGACCATAAGAGACTACATTTACCAGGTGTCCGCTTGGTGTCCTCCGTCAAAATTATTGTGCAATCTCTAGCTGCGTCCACTTTTCCATTTGGTTCAGAGGAGAAAGGCAACTGCCACGAATGATTTATCATCGAATAGATATGTGAAAAACACCTTGAGGATTGATTCTAAACAACGTTTGCCATGTTTCTGTCGATATTATGGAGTTAATTTGGAAAATATTTGGCGTTGTAATGACAGAATTTTTTTTTTTTTCTTAGCCAGAAGTGATGAACAAAACGGAGCGATTTCTCCTACACAAATAATCTTTTTGGAAAAACTGAACATTTGCTATCTAACTGAGAGTCTTCTCATTGAAAACATCCAAAGTTCTTCAAAGGTAAATGATTTTATTTGAATGCTTTTCTCGTTTTTGTGAAAATGTTGCCTGCTGAATGCTAGGCTTAATGCTATGCTAGCTATCAACACTCTTACACAAATGCTTGTGTAGCTATGGTTGAAAAGCATATTTTGAAAATCTGAGATGACAGTGTTGTTAACAAAAGTCTAAGCTTGTGAGCCAATATATTTATTTCATTTGCGATTTTCATGAATAGTTAACGTTGCGTTATGCTAATGAGCTTGAGGCTATGATTACGCTCCCGGATACGGGATTGCTCGACGCTAGAGGTTAAAGCACCCGAGCGAGTGAAATCAAGATATTTTCTAGCGTTTTAATTTGTCGGCTTTAGGCCTATGTATTTTACCTAGTTGACGATGGAAGATAGGCCTACTGCTGCATCTGAGTTCTACACTCATTTCTGGATCAGTGTATCAATGTCCATATGGCAGAGGTTAGTGCTAAACTGTTCCATGAAATACGCATAAAAAAATGTATCAACTGGCACGCAGACCAGTAGAAATTGTAGGAAAAATTGTAAACACTCCCAAACTTGAAACACACAAGCTGCCTATGTTCTCCACTATTACATTCATAAAAAAAATAATAAAAAAATTGTAAAATGCACAAACGCGTGCACACATAAAATGTCCCTTGAAAAAAAACACGCCCCCAAAAGAAAATGTCCGTCCAACTAATTTGTTCTGGTGCTGGATCTAGGTTGTATCCAGTTTTGTTTCTTCCTAAAGATCATTCCAAGATTTTTTATGAATTGCAAGACATTTGCAACGGCTGTAACGACTGCAAATATTGGTAGATCCAGCGGGCCTGTTCACCTGTTGATGTACTGCTTGTCTATGTCGGGCCTGTCCACAATCTGATGGGTAATGGTCTCAAGTCACGTCGTAGGTACCACCAATGCAGAGGGACTTGTCCCATGACACCTCGGCACCAAAACACCTGTTAGACAGAGAGAGAGAGATCAATAAAAATAAACGATGAATCACTTCACTCTGCATCAAAGCTCTTCTTTGAGGTGCGGTGTCGCATGGAACCAGTCCCTAAAACCATCAGCTTGCGTTTGGCCTGCTTTTACTTCACAAGGTGCAATAACATTATTGAGCAGCCCAGACTGGCTGGGGTATGTGCAATGATTTATAGATACACACTAGATGACTGATAGGGGGCACTGTGTTGAAGCCACTGTGCATTCATCTTGGCACTCCGACCATCATTGTAAACTATTTATATATATTTGAATTTGCAACATTTATTCTATTAGACATCTTAATGCATACTTTTTCATTATAGTATGTGAGCTAAACATTAAAATATATAACATTCTTAAAGTATACTTTTTTGAGATTAACAATGTTACAGTCCCACAACAACAAAAAATAAATAATTGAAGTAATGTAGAAATCCACTCATTCCTCTGAAGGACTGCTCCTACTGGGGAGTGCCAATACGGCCTACCGGTGGCTTCAAAGCCTCCCAATGGCCAATACATAGCATCATCAATCCAGGGTTTATAGACATCGTTGGGTGCGTGTGGTGGTGGGCTGGTTCTCACCCCAGGATAAAAGCCAGTGACTCTCTGGGAACTTCCCTGTTCAGGAAGAACTTGAGCCCCTCAAAAAGCCTATTCTCGGCCTCCCGCTCTTTCTGCTCCTTCTCTCTGGCCTCCATGTTCTCTAGGTCCTCCTGAAGAGACAAGGGGGGGGGGAGTGAAAGGAGATGGGGAAAGCAGTTGGTGGGATGGGATTGGTTTCTTCATGTTGTTTACAAACCTCGTCCCTTGAAAACATAGGTGTGCTCCCCAGTCTTAAGCCTTTCGTGTGCTTCAGTTTGCGCCTAGCCGAACTCAGCTAGGTGAACTGAACAAGTGTGCTTGCATGCTCCCTTAATATCTTTGCTTGAAAAATGAGAAAATAAGCAGCAATTGTACCATTTGTCCATCTTGAGACATTAAAATAGTCAAGAAATCAGTAATTAAATGTTTGTCGCGCCATTTTACATCTAAGACTTTTGGTGGAGTAATTCTCAAGTAAAAAATTGGGGATGAAAAGGATTCATCTCTCGTTGAATGACAAACACTTTACTGAAGAATCCCTACTGTTTGCCAATCATAAAGGGGTGTAGATTTCGGCTTCTGAACTTCGGCTTGCCTCAAGGAAAAATTTGTGCACAAACACCCGAAAAAACCCTTGCCGAAGAATATATGCAAACTGTTCCGAACTGTTTTGGATGGTGACCGAAATCAGCTTGCAGGCACACGGCCCGCCACAAGGAGTCGTTAGAGCTTAAATGGGACAAGAAAATCTCAGCCGGCCAAACCCTAACCCCTAACCTAGACGACACTTGGCCAATTGTGCGCCGCCTCATGGGTCTCCCGGTCACAGACCGCTGTAACACAATCTGGTATCGAACCTGGGGCTGTGGTGACAACCCAAGCACTGCAATAGGTGCCTTAGACCACTGCGCCACATGGGAGGCCCTGACAGCTCTTTTCATTGTTTTGTCTGCAACATATCTTTATTAGCCTATGTAATTGTAAAATATGGACCTTGTAGCTGTCTTAAGGCCATGAAATGAGATTATTGTGGACTACAGGAAAAAGAGGACCGAGCACACCCCCACTCATCGACAGGGCTGCAGTGGAGTAGGTTGAGAGCTTCAAGTTCCTTGGTGTCCACATCAACAAACTAACATGGTCCAAGCACACCAAGACAGTCGTGAAGAGGGCACAACAAAAACCTATTCTCCCTCAGGAAACTGAAAGAATTTGGCATGGGTCCTCAGATCCTCAAAAGGTTTTACAGCTGCACCATCCTGACTGGTTGCATCACTACCTGGTATGACAACTGCTCGGCCTCCGACTGCATGGCGCTACAGAGGGTAGTGCAAACGGCTCAGTACATCACTGGGGCCAAGCTTCCTGCCATCCAGGACCTTTATATCAAGCGATGTCAGAAGGCCCAAAAAATTGTCAGACTCCAGCCACCCTAGTCATAGACTGTTCTCTCTGCTACCACACGGCAAGCAGTACTACAAGACCCAAGTCGAGGTCCAAGAGGCTTCTAAACAGCTCTTACCCCCAAGCCATAAGACTCCAGAACACCTAATCAAATGGCAACCCAGACTATTTGCATTGCCCCCCCTTTTATGCCACTGCTACTCTTATCATCATCTATGCAGTCACTTTAATAAGTCTATCTTCACGTACATATTACCTCAACTGGTGCCCCTGCACATTGTGCCGGTTGGTACCCCTCTGTATATAGTCTCGCTATTGTTATTTTACTGCTGCTCTTTAATTACTTGTTACTTTTATTTCTTATCCACATTTTCTAAACTACGTTGTTGGTTAGGGACTCGTAAGTAAGCATTTCACTGTAAAGGTCTACACCTGTTGTATTCGACGCATGTGACAAATAAAATTAGATTTTGATTTGAAATCAGCTAAAGGCAAAGCAGGTTGATGATCCAAATGGTGCAAGCACCATATCATACAAAATACACATGGACAATAGCCCAAAACAAATAGCCTCTATCAGGTTTAACCTGTCCTATCTGAACGGACTATGTTAGCAGTCAACGCTGTACACCAGGGCTGGGCGAAAAGGCAAATATATTGTGATAATTATTATTATCAAATGAAAATTTGAATTATCACAATTGTAATCAAATAATATTTAAAAGGTGCATATCTGCTTTACACTCAAGAATGCCTGAACAAGCCAAAGGCTTTAATGTTTTATTGTCAGAAGTAGAACTCAAATAACATTTTAACTCCACTTTTTTTTTAAAGCTGTAAACCATTACAAGTCATGAACAAGCAATACAAATACATAGCGTAAGTCAATATGCATGAGAACTTTTAGCCTAATGGCACATCAGTTTATGTTGGGGTAGTTGTCTTACAAGTTAAAAGCAAGAAAGACAAGTCTGTCTACGGTCTCTGGCTTTAAAGCTGCCCTATGGCAGGTCACCATGCTGGGCTTGGGTTTTCATGTACCTTATTGACCATCTCTGAGACAGCTCTTGCTTTTATGTGGCCCACCTTCTCTTTGATGTAATGTGTTTTAAACCGAGGGTCGACAAACGAGGCAATGTTCAGGAGGTCATCTGTAGCTACGTCATATTTCTCATTCAGATAGTCCATAACCATCTTTTTGATGGTCTGGGTAAGCTGTTTCACTATCATCAGGTTTAATAACCACTATTGAACAGGTGTAGTACTGGCTTCAAGTAAGACACCCTGACATAAGACTCACCAGAGCATCTGTGAATTCTAGGAGTGGGGTCAAGGAGTGGGGTCAATGCCTGGTTGATGGACTCAAGCACATCTATATCTGTATAGGTGGGAGCTAAGTGCAGTGTCTTCTTGTCAATGGACCCGACCTGTGAAATGTCTTTCTTCTGCTCCAGTACTCTTTGCACCATCTTTTGACATGATCACCACCTGGTAGGCGACTGTCACCAACTTGCTGGGGTAAGCTGTGTTCTTTTTGAGCAACTGCCAGGTTCCTTCTTTTTCCACAAATAGGAAAAGGCACCTAACACTTTCTTACACACTCCAATTGCTCTATCCACCTGTTTGTCTCTACCCACTCTCTAAGAGAAATCAATAGATTTTAATAAAATGTTAAAATCACAATAATCCCTTTAGTTATGTACAAATGTAATATTTAACTTAATCAGTTGATTAAACTAAATGTGATTTTTTTTCTTCATCTAACCAATCACTTCAATATACACAATTGACACGGTTACTTACTAACGGCCAAGTACAGACGATGTCCAAAACACTGCAGTCGGGTCCATTTGTTGATTTGAGCAGCCTTTACACCACTATCCATTGTAATGCAGGATTGTCGGTCTTGACTGAGTCCCCAGGAGGCAAGAGCGTCAATGAGCCCCTCTGCTATAGCGTCACCCGTGTGATCGTCGGGAAAGTATGATGTTTAGAGGCATTTATTTCGAAGAGTCAACTCTATCAATATAGTGGATAGTGAGGCTAATATAAGGCTGACGTGCGACTAGACCACAGATCAGTAGTAGTAGCAAAATGCGTAAAATCTGTTTTGCGCTGTTCCTCAACTTTTCCCCTACACTCGGTGTAATGTTTAGGCAGTGCGGTGTGAGAAATGTTTGCGGCCAGGGAGCGCGTACCTGGGGTTAATAGTTGATAAGCCTCTTGAAACCTTCCTTTTCGACTGTACTAATTGGTAGCATGTCCTTAGCAATGCATAATAGCATTTGTGAGTGTCTGTCTTCTCGATGTTTGCTCATAGGGAATAAAAGCAGTCAGTGTTCACTGCTTTGGGCGAACATGCCTAGATTGGCGTTTAGCAATACCGTGGCGCAAACTCAAACTTCCAAAAGGGTGATTTTGCTTCAGATGGTGAAAAAGTTGTCGTATTACCAGATTTGATAGCCACCCGTCTACGGCACAATTTGCACCGGATATTGCTCTGCTCTTTGTCCGACGTCAAAAAGTCAAACCACTACCAAATAAGTGAACCCTTTTTATCAATAATTTCTTCGTTGGGAGCTTCTCCTTCTCCATGGCTATCACTGCCACTGTTTTCACCTACATCACTCATTTTGCTTCTCGGCCTTTTGGTTAAGATCAAGTGTACTGCGCATGATCCGAGAAGCGATCAGCAGGCCGGAGGGCGCCAGGAGACTGTGCTATTTACTTTGTTAAAAGTCATTTCTGTTGTTTTGTTTCACTATTGTTTTCTGTCCTGGGTAAGGTGGTGGACTACAGGTGCACAAGCACCTGTAGGGTGAGTAAAAGGCCCTCTGGTCTTCTCTTTTATTTGATTTAATTCTCAGTTTCCCCCTTGTTTGTCCTGTCTTGTACCTCCCCCCCCTCCAATTATCCCTACTGTTTTTGAGTTTGTTTTGCCTGCTCGCCGGAGGGGCTTTCTGGCTGTTAGGACTGCTAGCCTCCTTGCCCTTTAGGCGTGGCAGGCATTGCATTGTTGTGTGTTTGTCTGACCGTACTTTCCTTGTTCCCATCCACCTTGTACCTGTTAGTTTACCCCCTAAAATGGCCTTTTATCTCTGTTCCTTGCTGTTTTGTGTTGTCAACTGGGACCCTTGCAGGGTGGCCTGCTGGTGAGGCCTGCTAGCTCTCTCGGCCCTTACGTTTGGCAGGTGTTTTGTTTGTCAGTATCCCTTTTTGTTATCCCCTTATTTCCCTTTACCTAAGTTAATTTGTTTGCTAGTCCCCCCCCCCCCTTTTTGTGTGGTTTGTGTTCTGTTTATTTTTGCCCTTCCCCTTCGAGGAAAATTACCACAAAAAAAAAAAAAAAACCCTCCTTGTGTCTCTTCCCTTTGTTGATAAGATTAGTTTGGTGCTGTGCTAGATAGTTTGTTGTGTGTCCCCGTGGTACTGGCAGGCCCTGTTTAGCACAGCCTAGCTGAGCCTGCTAGTTCCTCGGCTGTTTTACACCCCCTCCCCTCTCCCTTCCCCTCTCCCTTTCCCCTTCCCCGCTCCCTCCCCTCTCACTGGTGTTGGGCTGTAAAGGGAGTGGGCCTCCATCATGTCAGCAGCACAGGCTGGCATGAGGAGGCACCATGCAGTGCGCCTCCTTTTAAAGGAGAAGGGAGGAAAAATAATGGAGTTATCCCGATTGGATTTCTCCAGAAAATTCCTCCAGAAAGAGCTCGGCTTTCATCCCGCGCAGGTAAACTGCATCTTAGCCCTCCCCTATAGGAAGGGCTTCGATGTCAGTTTTGCCAACGCCAGCTTCATGAGGGAGTTCTGGGGGAAACTCCAGAACGCCCTGAACACCCAGGGGCCCCTCACAGCGATGTTTGAGGTGACCAAGCTGACGGATAATAGCATTAAAACCGTTATTATCCGTATGTACAATGAAACCGTACAGCCTCGAGGACGTTGCAGTATGGCTGGACAGGTACTGCAACGTGAAGGGTCCCCTGATCCAGGTGAAAGACCTCGATGGGATCTGGACAGGGGCCTGGAGGGTCACTGTCCAGCAAAGGGAGGACCCTGGGGGCTATGGTGGGTTGAAAGCCATCCCATCCACCATAGTCCTCGGAGAGAACAGGGGCCATGTTCACTACCAGGACCAGCCCAAGCTGTGCCGTAAGTGTGGTGAACATGGCCACCTTGCAGACGCCTGTCAAAAGGTTGTCTGCATGAAGTGCCGGGAGGTGGGCCACCGCTACGAGGAGTGCACGAACGGAAGGTCGTGCAACCTCTGTGGCGAGCGGTCCCACCTCATCCGCGACTGCCCCTCCTCCTGGGCCAACAGGGCCAAGGCGGGAAGGAGGGAGTGGGCGGCCGCGGACCGGGCGTACGAGCGCCAGAGGGCTGGAACGGCAGTTGCCGAGGTGGTAGTGGAGGAGCCGGTGGTAGTGGAGGAGGAGGCAGTAGGGGAGTCTGTAGCGGTGGTGGTGGAGGAGGCAGTAGTGGAGTCGGTAGTGGTGGTGGAGGAGACAGTTGTGGAGCCGGTGGTGGTGGCTGTAGTGGAGGGCGCGGAAGGTGCAGTGGTGGAAGAAGTGGGAGGAGAGGACAAAACCCTCCCCACCCCAACCCCCCTGCCCCAGACTAATGTGACCCCTGAAGGAGAAAGTGCCGAGAAAGACGGCTCCGGAGAGATTTTCAGTGAAAGCTCCCCAAGCGGGTCAGACATTATAGGGTCGGTGTCGGAAAGCACCATGGAGACGGTGTCAGAAGGTACGGGGGAGGAGGGGGAGATTCTGGAGGAACACCTCCCCCCACGTAAAAGAAATGCTGAGGAGCTCTCTGACCCCGAACAGGGTGAGGAGAAAAAGGGAAAGGTGGAGTGGGAGAGCTCTCAGGGGGAGGAAGAACACAGAACCTTCCCCTCCAACTCCCCCAACCAAGTCTCCTTTTTAAGTCCGGTTTTAACCTCTCCCTTCCAAACCCCTTTACCCCGGAGGGAGAGAGAGAAAGCCCCTGACATTTAACCCCCTTTAACTGTTCAATGCCTTTTCTTTTAGCACTGTTTTTACTCACACCTTTTATGGCTTTTAAAATCACCACCATAAATGTGAGGAGCATAAAGACAGCAACAAGAGCACAGTCGGTTTGATCCTTTTTAGAAAGGTTTAACTCAGATGTGTTTTTATTACAGGAGTGTGGTCTACCCTTTTTACCCTCTTACAGGAAATGGGAGGATAAGTGGCAGCATGGGCCCTCCATTTGGAGTGGTTCCAATTTTAACAAGAACGACGGTGTTGCTATTTTAATCAAGACCCCACAGGTGGTGGTGAAGGGGAGCACGGTGGTGGTAGGTGGGCGTGCTCTTTTAGCCAATTGTACTTTTATGGGGAGGGATTTTAACGTGCTAAATGTGTATGGTTTTAACGATAAACATGACCGGTGCACACTTTTAGAGGACCTGCAGTCCCACATGCTGGGGAGGGATCCTCTAGTGGTGGGTGGGGATTTTAATTGTGTTTTAAGTAGAGCAGACAGGAGAGGGGCAGGAGGGGATTTTAAGGTAGACAGGTCAAGCGTTTTATTGCAAGGGCTGTGCAGGGATTTTAAACTGACTGACTGCTTTAAAACCCTGCATCCAAGAGAGGAGGGCTTCACCTGGACCAGTGGTGATGGCACCAGAGCCTCTCGCATTGATTATCTGTTTACCCGGGACTGTCCCCCAACTGATGCTAGAATAACCCCTGCTTTCTTCTCAGATCATGTAATGCTGACGTGTACCCTTTCACTATCTTCGGGTGTGACTGTGGGAAGAGGGCCCTGGAAACTGAACTGCTCCCTTCTAGAAGATGATAGAGTAGTTAGTCAGTACAGAGAGCAGTTCAGCCAGTGGCAGACGCTACAGGACTTTTTTGACACACGAGCACAGTGGTGGGAAATGGTGAAGGGAAGGACGAGGACCTTCTTTAGAGAGATAGGAAAGGAAAAAAGCAAAGAAAAAGATAGGCGCATGGTGGGACTGCAAAAGCGACTGGAAAGGTATTTTAACCTATGCCAACAAGGCTTTGATTTTAACCAAGAAATCAAAGAAGTAAAAAAGGAAATGGCACTTTTAGCAGAACAGAGAAGCAAGGGGGTTATTTTAAGAAGCAAGGAAAGGGAATTAGAAGAGGGGGAGAAGTGCACTAGGTACTTTTTTAAGAAAATAGTTAGTAAGGGTAGGATTATGACAGGATTGAGAAACAAGGACGGGGTTTTAAAAACAGACACAGAGGGAATAAAGGAAGTGGTCAAGGACTTTTATGGGGAACTGTTTGGGGTAAAAGATGTGTGCGAGGAAACAATGGGGGACCTTTTAACATACATCGACAAGACCCTACCCAACACGGACGACCTGAAAAAAGACCTGACGAGGACAGAAATCGACCAAGGACTGAAACATTTTAAGAGGGGTAAATCACCGGGGGAGGACGGCCTCCCTTTGGAGTTTTATCTGACCTTTTGGGATGTTTTAGCCAACGAACTTCTGACTGTTTTTACTGACTTCGAACACCTCAACAGACTACCCGACAGTTTTAGAGTGGGGATCGTGACGCTTTTACACAAGAAAAACGACGGGACGGAGCTGAAGAACTGGAGACCGATTACCCTTTTAAACTTTGATTGTAAACTTTTTACCAAGGTTTCAACACTCAGAATGTCTTCTGTTTTAGGGGAGGTGATCCACCCGGACCAAACCTGTGCCGTGCCCGGAAGGAAGATCACGGACAGCCTGATACTGATCCGAGATGCCATCTGTTATGCGAGAGACAGAAACATGCGGCTTGTAGTCCTAAATTTAGATTTTGAAAAAGCCTTTGATCGGGTCTCGCACCAGTACCTCTTTAAGGTGCTGCAAAAAATGGGTTTCCCTGACAGGTTTTTAGCTTGGGTGGGACTGCTGTACGGGGACATCACCAGCAAAATCCTTGTAAATGGGCATCTGTCAAAAGCAGTGGGAGTACACTGCGGCGTCCGTCAGGGCTGTCCTTTATCTCCTCTTCTGTTCGTGGCCTGTATTGAACCACTGGCACAGGTCTTGAGAAGGGACCAAGGGATCAGTGGGGTGGGTATCCCGTGGAGTGGGGGGATGACCGCCAAGTGCGTCTTTTACATGGACGACGTCAACATTTTATGTACCGACCTTTTATCCGTCGACAGGACTCTGGACAGGACTGACTGGTACGGACGAGCCTCTGGGGCAAGACTGAACAGAGACAAGACAGAGGCCCAGTTCTTCGGACCATGGGCAGACCCAGACTTGACCAGACTACCTCTGACAGTCAAACGGACGGACATAAGGGTACTGGGGGTAAAGTTTGACCGGGGGGGAGGAGGGAGCAGCAACTGGAGTGGAATCCTGGGGACAGTAAGACAGAGACTGGGTTTTTGGGGACTACGACAGCTGACTCGAGGGCAAGGTTTTAATCATTAAAGCTGTGATTTTACCTGTGCTTTTACTAATCAGTTCTGTTTTTATCCCCCCTCGAAGGAGCATTTTAGACCTGGAGCGGATGCTTTTCTACTTCCTGTGGGGAGGCAAGTGGGAGAGGCTGAGGAGGGAGGTGGTCAAGAGGCCCAGGTCCAAGGAGGGGGAAAGGCTTGCCTGACCTCTACTTGTTCCTGGGCAGCCGCTACACAGCGTTACATCTGACTCTTGCCACCTCCCCGGTCAACAACAAGACTCAGGCCCTCGCACGGTTCTGGCTGGGATCTTACCTCAGGACTCTGAGGCTGATCCCAGTCGACCTGCGAGCCCCAGTCTCTTTCCTGCTACCCCCGCCCTACGTCCAGCTCCAGAAGTTTTTAAGACATTTTAAACTGGAAAAAGAAAGTCACGGTTTTAACAAAACACCGCTCTCTTCTCTCTCTTGTGCAGGATCGGGAACCAGTATGTCCAGTGCGCGGGCTCGCTATAGGTGAGCCCACAACGGTTTGGCGCAACGTGGCCCATCCTGCTCTCCTGAATCGGCATCGGGACATGTCCTGGATGGTCGCCCACGAGATCCTCCCGGTCAGGGTCGTTATGCACTCACGGGGCATGGCGAGGATATCCGCGTGCCCCCGACCAGGCTGCGGCCAAGAAGAGTCGGTGAGGCACATGCTCTGGGAGTGCAGAGCCGCCAGGGACCTGTGGAAGGAAGCAGGCCCCCTGATCACCTCGTGTCTGCCAGCAGGGGAGGACCTAACACCTCAGCTCGTGCTGTATGGGGTGGGCCGAAGGCCCATTCCATCGAAGACCTTCACCAAGCTCTGGTCCACCCTCACGTGCCTGAAGTAAGCACTCTGGTCCTCCCGTAACCTGCTGGTAGCGAAAAACGTAGAGACCCCGTAACCTGCTGGTTGCGAAAAACGTAGAGACCCCCCAGGCAGTGGCCATGGTAGCCACGGAAGCCCTGGGGTGGTACGGAAGAAAGGGGGCCTCGACCCCAAGCGAAGGGTCCCCCACAACACCCTAGGTCCCGGCGGCCACGGCCTGACAGCGCTGTGGCGCCTAGGGCGATGCGCCTAGGGGAGGGATCCCCCCTGGGCCCCGAAGGACGGGACGATGATCCATTCAGAAGAGCAGGATGAGGTGAGCTTGATAAAGGCTCACCCCGCTCCTGTACAAGGGACTGAAGACAGCCTTTTAACAAAGTGGCTTTTAACATGTTTTTCATGTCCTAAAAATGTTTTACCTTTGTTAGATCATTAGTACACATTTTAAATGGCTTTTACAGATTTGATGTTTTTACAAGGAAAGTACTTTTATTCATAGTTGTTTTCATTGGTTTTAACAACATGTACTTTTTAACAAATTTAAATGTAACTTTCAAATGCTGTGTTTTATGCTTTGTTGCCGTTTTTTTATGTGTATAAATGATGTAAAAAATGTATGAGCTGTTTTTAAAGGAATTGTACCAATAAAACTTTTCCAAAAGAAAAAAAAATCACTCATTTTGTGGTTAAGTGGCTACTCTCTCACTCAAGGTTCTAAGTGGTTTTTAGTGGGCGTATACCTCTCCACGTGCATATTGTCAATTCTCCACATGTTCCTGCTACGTCAGAGGTGAAATTGACATTATTGAAAATTAATCTAAATATGTTTTATATCGTTATTGAGGGAAGTAATTATTGATAATTATTGATATTGATTTATCGCCCAGCCCTACTGTACACCCTCATCTTGAGAAACCAAGTCTGTCTAACAGGAGCTCAAACAGGTAGACATACATAATACAAGCACTTGGCTGGTTCTACAACGTAATTTCCACATTGGGGAGCACAACAAATTCCAAATGCAAGCTTCATTAGTAAGTTATCAATGTCAAGCAATTGTTACATACCAAAAGACCAATAGGCCTATGCTAGTAATTGTTGCCCCATTGCTTGTGAGCTAGCAAAGTAACAGTTAAGGTTGGTGATCAACATTTTTTGGAGACACACACACCATGGTAAGCCTCTCTCCCTACAATTTGACATTTGCGCTGCACCCAATCCTATAGCTGTACAGCAAATCAATCTGTTCGCTAGCACACCCGACCTGTGTTGATTGACAAGTTTGCTGGTCCAGAGTGCCAAGTGTATGTTTCACTAGCGAATCTGTTGCAGCTGTTTTTTTTTACAAAGGCGATGCTGCAGCTACTGCCTCTTGCTGAGTGTAGCGTAATCCACGAAGACCCAGAAAACGAGTGACAAAAGATTACAAACCCTGGCAAGATCATTTTAAGTCATCAGACATTAAGTCAAGTCAAAGTTGTGACTCAAGTCAGACTTGAGTCCACATCTCGATCTCCCCACAACTGTCCCAGAGTCAGTTTGGAATAGGCTATTTCATTCTCGAGAAGCTGACCAACATAATAGGTCAACATTTCAACAATGGGGGAGAGTTGAATGACATAGACTATTGATTTTGCTGTTCATTACTCATCTTGTTGCCTAAGGAAAATTAAATGTGCAGTTGTTAACGTTTTCAAAGTACACATCAGAAGTTAAGGACCATACATCGTTACATCCTCAACTTGCATGTTGTGTAAATATGAATTACCATAATCTAAATGAGATTGTCATTCTGAGCACCATGGGTGGACACCCTAATCAGGTTACTCACCCAATGCATACGGGTCGGGAAATTAAAAATGTTGCCGGTCAAATGTCCGGTGACAAATTTCGAACAGAAACCCTGGTTCACAGGTAGCCATTGTTATGTAAATTAAACTGAAAAGTACCTAGGCCTTTGTCTTGCCTCCAGGTTAGAGCAGGTCCGCAGGAGCCATGGCACAGAGAGACACACGTGACAGTCCGCGTAGATGGAAACTGAAAAACACCAAGCTAAATCTTTAAAGAAAATGTACCATAATATGGTGAATCCTTGGTGGAGCTTTTCCAATCAGCTCTTGAGCAATCATTTAAATGCTTAGTATACAACACATTGGCAGGAATGAGCCCTTCTCTGTAGACCGAACATTTGACCGGCAACATTTTTAAGGACATCAACATCAAATAGAGGATGACTTTTGTATAACTATCCATTCAAGATGAGTGGAGGCTACAAATAGTTCCTCCACCCACATCCTGAAGATTTTGCAAAGAAAGTGATTTCTAAATGGAAACAATGAAATGTGACCGTGGGACGCATTGGTTCTAACACACCCCTGACCCCCTGGTAGCCAGTTTATTCAGTGTATCACCTTACCCCGTCAGCAGGGAACTGGTCGAGCTGGTTCTCCTCCTCCGCGGTGGCAACCACGCGCGCCAAGCTGGCACTCAGGGCAAACAGTTTCTGTAGAGAGAATGAAACCCACCGGTTCATTTTTCCTCACACACCGCTTCAAAACTACACATCTCTACTGACAGAGTAGCATCAAGCAACAGCTCCGACACACAACAATTAGCAGGCCAGTGATCTCTGTATATTACTAGACTATATACAGTTGAAGTCAGAGGTTTACATACACCTTAGACAAATGCATTTAAACTCAGTTTGTCACAATTCCTGACATTAATCCTAGTAAAAATGCCAGTCTTAGGTCAGTTAGGATCAACACTTTATTTAAAGAATGTGAAATGTCAGAATAATAGTAGAGTATTTTTTTCATCACATTCCCTGTTGGTCAGAAGTTTACATACACTCAATTAGTATTTGGTAGCATTGCCTTTAAATGGTTTAACTTGGGTCAAACGTTTCAGGTAGCCTTCTACAAGCTTCCCAAAATAAGTTGGGCGAATTTTGGCCCATTCCTCCTGACCGAGCTGGTGTAACTGAGTCAGGTTTACAGGCCTTGCTCGCACATGCTTTTTCAGTTCTGCCCACAAATGTTCTATAGGATTGAGGTCAGGGATTTGTGATGGCCTCTCCAGTACCTTGACTTTGTGGCCTTAAACCATTTTGCCTCAACATTGGAAGTATACTTGGGGTCATTGTCCATGTGCAGTTGCAATCCGTAGTCTGGCTTTTTCATGGCGGTTTTGGAGCAGTGCCTTCTTTCTCGCCTCTCACAGTCCTGGGCGACTTTAACCTCCACACGTCTACCTTTGACTCATTCCTCTCTGCCTCCTTCTTACCACTCCTCTCCTCTTTTGACCTCACCCTCTCACCTTCCCCCCCTACTCACAAGGCAGGCAATACGCTCGACCTCATCTTTACTAGATGCTGTTCTTCCACTAACCTCATTGCAACTCCCCTCCAAGTCTCCGACCACTACCTTGTATCCTTTTCCCTCTCGCTCTCATCCAACACTTCCCACACTGCCCCTACTCGGATGGTATCGCGCCGTCCCAACCTTCGCTCTCTCTCCCCCGCTACTCTCTCCTCTTCCATCCTATCATCTCTTCACTCTGCTCATACCTTCTCCAACCAATCTCCTGATTCTGCCTCCTCAACCCTCCTCTCTTCCCTTTCTGCATCCTTTGACTCTCTATGTCCCCTATCCTCCAGGCCGGCTCGGTCCTCCCCTCCCGCTCCGTGGCTCGACGACTCATTGCGAGCTCACAGAACAGAGCTCCGGGCAGCCGAGCGGAAATGGAGGAAAACTCGCCTCCCTGCGGACCTGGCATCCTTTCACTCCCTCCTCTCTACATTTTCCTCCTCTGTCTCTGCTGCTAAAGCCACTTTCTACCACTCTAAATTCCAAGCATCTGCCTCTAACCCTAGGAAGCTCTTTGCCACCTTCTCCTCCCTCCTGAATCCTCCTCCACCCCCCCTCCTCCCTCTCTGCAGATGACTTCGTCAACCATTTTGAAAAGAAGGTCGACGACATCCGATCCTCGTTTGCTAAGTCAAACGACACCGCTGGTTCTGCTCACACTGCCCTACCCTGTGCTCTGACCTCTTTCTCCCCTCTCTCTCCAGATGAAATCTCGCTTCTTGTGACGGCCGGCCGCCCAACAACCTGCCCGCTTGACCCTATCCCCTCCTCTCTTCTCCAGACCATTTTCGGAGACCTTCTCCCTTACCTCACCTCGCTCATCAACTCATCCCTGACCGCTGGCTACGTCCCTTCCGTCTTCAAGAGAGCGAGAGTTGCACCCCTTCTGAAAAAACCTACACTCGATCCCTCCGATGTCAACAACTACAGACCAGTATCCCTTCTTTCTTTTCTCTCCAAAACTCTTGAACGTGCCGTCCTTGGCCAGCTCTCCCGCTATCTCTCTCAGAATGACCTTCTTGATCCAAATCAGTCAGGTTTCAAGACTAGTCATTCAACTGAGACTGCTCTTCTCTGTATCACGGAGGCGCTCCGCACTGCTAAAGCTAACTCTCTCTCCTCTGCTCTCATCCTTCTAGACCTATCGGCTGCCTTCGATACGGTGAACCATCAGATCCTCCTCTCCGAGTTGGGCATCTCCGGTGCGGCCCACGCTTGGATTGCATCCTACCTGACAGGTCGCTCCTACCAGGTGGCGTGGCGAGAATCTGTCTCCTCGCCACGCGCTCTCACCACTGGTGTCCCCCAGGGCTCTGTTCTAGGCCCTCTCCTATTCTCGCTATACACCAAGTCACTTGGCTCTGTCACAACCTCACATGGTCTCTCCTATCATTGCTATGCAGACGACACACAATTAATCTTCTCCTTTCCCCCTTCTGATGACCAGGTGGCGAATCGCATCTCTGCATGTCTGGCAGACATATCAGTGTGGATGACGGATCACCACCTCAAGCTGAACCTCGGCAAGACGGAGCTGCTCTTCCTCCCGGGGAAGGACTGCCCGTTCCATGATCTCGCCATCACGGTTGACAACTCCATTGTGTCCTCCTCCCAGAGCGCTAAGAACCTTGGCGTGATCCTGGACAACACCCTGTCGTTCTCAACCAACATCATGGCGGTGGCCCGTTCCTGTAGGTTCATGCTCTACAACATCCGCAGAGTACGACCCTGCCTCACACAGGAAGCGGCGCAGGTCCTAATCCAGGCACTTGTCATCTCCCGTCTGGATTACTGCAACTCGCTGTTGGCTGGGCTCCCTGCCTGTGCCATTAAACCCCTACAACTCATCCAGAACGCCGCAGCCCGTCTGGTGTTCAACCTTCCCAAGTTCTCTCACGTCACCCCGCTCCTCCGCTCTCTCCACTGGCCTTCCAGTTGAAGCTCGCATCCGCTACAAGACCATGGTGCTTGCCTACGGAGCTGTGAGGGGAACGGCACCGCAGTACCTCCAGGCTCTGATCAGGCCCTACACCCAAACAAGGGCACTGCGTTCATCCACCTCTGGCCTGCTCGCCTCCCTACCACTGAGGAAGTACAGTTCCCGCTCAGCCCAGTCAAAACTGTTCGCTGCTCTGGCCCCCCAATGGTGGAACAAACTCCCTCACGACGCCAGGACAGCGGAGTCAATCACCACCTTCCGGAGACACCTGAAATCCCACCTCTTCAAGGAATACCTAGGATAGGATAAGTAATCCTTCTCACCCCCCCCCCTTAAATGATTTAGATGCACTATTGTAAAGTGGCTGTTCCACTGGATGTCAGAAGGTCAGAAGGTGAATTCACCAATTTGTAAGTCGCTCTGGATAAGAGCGTCTGCTAAATTACTTAAATGTAATGTAAATGAGTGGCCTTTCAGGTTATGTCGATATAGGACTTGTTTTACTGTGAATATAGATACTTTTGTGCCCGTTTCCACCAGCATCTTCACATGATCCTTTGCTGTTGTTCTGGGATTGATTTGCACTTTTCACACCAAAGTACATTCATCTCTAGGAGACAGAGTGCGTCGCCATACCTGAGCGGTATGATGGCTGCGTGGTCCCATGGTGTTTATACTTGGGTACTATTGTTTGTACAGATGAACACCCTTACCTTCAGGCGTTTGGAAATTGCTCCTAAGGATGAACCAGACTTGTGGAGGTCTACAAAAAAAATTCTGAGGTCTTGGCTGATTTCTTTTGATATTCCCATGATGTCAAGCAAAGAGGCACTGAGTTTGAAGGTAGGCCTTGAAATACATCCACAGGCACACCTCCAATTGACTCAAATTGTCAATTAGCCTATCAGAAGCTTATAAAGCCATGACATAATTTTCCAAGCTGTTGAAAGGCAGTCAACTTAGTGCATGTAAACTTCTGACCCACTGGAATTGTGATACAGTGAATTATACGTGAAATAATCTGTCTGTAAACAATTGTTGGAAAAATTACTTTTGTCATGCAAAGTAGATGTCCTAACCGACTTGCCAAAACTATAGTTTGTTAACAAGAAATTTGTGGAGTGGTAGAAAAAAAAGTTAATGACCCCAACCTATGTATGTCAACTTCCGACTTCAACTGTACGTTCATCAACAGAAGGAACATTGTGATTAAAAAAAAAGCACTGCTTATGATGTGCGATGGCTGAAGTGGTTCTCCGGGATTGTATTTATGGTAGTCACTCCTTGTTTCAGTCTGTTTTCTTCCCTTGGTGCCCAATGAACACAACCCAGGTTTAGGCCAGGTGCTGGATTACCTTGGGTGGGTAGACCAGGTTAAGTGTCTGGTAGAGGCGGAAGTTGATGAAGCCAAAGAGGATGGTGTACATCTCCGTGGAGGTAGCCATTACTCTATAGTCCACATCTGTTGGGTGCTGGGGGACATTGGACAGACAGATTATTATTAGTCTGAACGCTTGTATTGTAAAGTCAATGTTGAGGCCCCATCAACCACATGTCAAGCTACTTTAATTTAAACACAATTAACAGCATCAACGTAAAGTATTTAACCCCCCATGGTCGATGTCTGCACCCCGTGGAAATAGAACTAGCATAACTTTAAAAATACCCCATAAAAATCTCAGTTTAAGCTAGAAATATTTTTTATCACAAAATTGTATGTAACTTCCAAACGATTTGGCCTATAAACTATTTTGACTCCTCTATAGGAAGAGGACTCGCACAAACACAATGGTGTTCTCAGTTTTGTGGTGATCTCCCAGAAGCGACTTGTGACTTGTCTGAAGTCGGAACAGCTGATCTGCAAACGTTGGTGTATTGCACAATACTTCCCCAACTCCAGAGCTCATGCTTTCTGAGGATGTAACAGTGATGTCTATTCTATCAAGCACTTTGAGAGCCTATTGTACACACACACTGAATGGGTTTTAATGTTGTACAGTAAGCTTGGGCCCTGCTTGTCAAGCAGGATGTTAAGAGAGGAAGTATCATAGCACTGCTGTACAGTTCTGCTACCTTTGTAATCAAACTATTTCATATGGATCAGAAATTATCTAGGTTGAATTTGGTTATGAGTTACTTTCTTCACCAGCTTTTTGAAAGAGGTTGGAATCAAAGTATGATGCCATGGTACTTAAAATCGGATACCACAGTTCTATCATGTATTAGCATATTTATGTTAGGGAACGCCAACTCTATGAAGTGCGCGTGTGAAATAACAAAAGTTGCCTCTGCACTCAAACAAAATGTCTTGAAACTTTGGCAAAAGGTAGTCTACAAAACTAAGTCCACGCTGTAACAGATTCTAGTTTTTGGAACAGAAAAGTGTATTGAAATCAAATGTTTCATCGATGAGAAAATTCCCAGAATGTTGGTCAACATCCATCTGGCTCCATCTTCTCCCACTGGGCTTCCTCTCATCACCACATTTGGTGGTGAGTGGAAATGCCAAACGGATGCTTCAGATTTATACATCCAGTGAAACATCTGGCTCACAATGCTGTAAATTGGTTAATAAACTAATAACAAAGAGTGTTCTAAACCACTCTGCCAATAACAGCTAGTTTTGCCCTCACTCACAGTCCTAGCAAAATTGTTGCTTGTGAAATAGTATTTTGCTAAAAATACATTTTGCCCAATTAAAAGGAAATCTATAACAGTAAAGTACTTAAATTGCTACCCAGAAATGATCTAACATAAAAACAGCTGCATTGGATCGATTCTGGATCCTGTACTTTTTACCTTAACAATATTGACCTCTGTAAAAAAAATGAACCTGCACTTGAAAGAAGATACTGTTGTGTATAATATTGCCACCACAGTTGACCAGGCTCTCTGAACTAGTCTGCCTTCATTGTATTACAGAAAAACGTTGACCTGAAATAAGTATTGAATGCAGGTAAAACTAAGTACATGTTGTTCTCTAGAGCACATAAAAATAAACTTGATGATTTAAAAGATATGCACTTTGGATGATGTCCACATTGATTGTGTCCCTGCTTACAAATATCTGGGCATCTGGATAGATGAAAAGCTATCTTTCAAAAAGCATTTGATGAGTTAGATAAGCGGAGAATAAAAATGGTCTTCTATAGAAATAGATCTAGGGCAACATCTATATGAATGCAACTGCCACTTCATTAAAGCCTCTAGATGCAGTTTATCATAGCGCACTGCACTTAATTATAGTGAAAATTTCAGTACTCATCACTGCATTCTCTACCAGAAAGTTGATTGGCGATCTGATGTAATGTAGGTTGATTCATTGCTATATTTTCATTTATAAAGACCCTTTACAAAAAAATCCCACTGTACCTAACATCATGACTAAACTTTAGACGTTTGAGTTCACACCCGGTCTCGGGGATGGTTAACTCTGGAAATTCCTTTGGTCTCTACGGAGTTTGGTAAATCAGGTTTTAGTTCTTGCATCTTATTTGTGGAACAATCTTCAAAATGTTCTTAAAATGTGATGTTCTGATGCCTCTAGGGCAATTCAGAAAGCTGATTGAGGGTCTTATGAATGTGTGTTGAAGGACCATGTTGTTTCTGCTTGCATTTTGTATTTATATTGACGTGTGTATTTTCTGTAATTCAGGGATCATCTACGAAAGAGACATTGGTCTCAGTATGACTCCCTGATAAAATAATGTAGAAATAAAAAAAGAGGCTTTTACACAGTGACTGAATACATTTGAAATGGCTCTTTGAGCTGCTGTGAGGTCACTCAGCACTTACATCATGGGCAAACTGGTAGGGCACGAGCCAGGTTATGAGCTGTCCAAGAACCTCTGCTTGATAGTAAATACCCTTGATGGAGATGAAAACCTGCCAGGGAAAGCAAAACCAGGTCAAGGGTGCTGCGGACTACCAGTTATTCTCTTGCCAAATAGCATACATCTCATTCAGACATATCCAATGTGGACTAGTAACCACAACAACAAAAATCAGTACAGTACCAGTCAAAAGTTTAGACACACTAACTCATTGAAAGGTTTTACTTTATAATTACTATTTTCTATATTGTAAAATAATAGTGAAGATATCAAAACTATGAAATAACACATGGAATCACCCAAAAAGTGCTAAAGCTGTCAAGGGAAAGGGTGGCAACATTAAATTCTGAAATATACTGTTTTGGTTACTACATGATTCCATATGTGTTATTTCATAGTTTTGATGTCTTCACTATTATTCTACAATGTAGAAAATTGTAAAAATCAATAAAAACCCTGGAATGAATAGGTGTGTCCAAACTTTTGACTGGTACTGTACGTGTATATGAAGTTAAAATGACAATTCAATTTCAGATGCTATTGTACCTGTAACAGTCCGTATCATTACTTAATAAATCATGCCTGCACTTTGTCTATCCACAACATGGAGATTTTCATTGAGGACCAACTCTTTGTGTTAGTGAGGACACGTCTGTACTATTGTCCTTCCTACCTTCCGGAGAGAGCAAGATGTGACTACGTAGTTCATCCACATCCACTGTGAGACGTCGACATAGCGTGATGGTCTGGACGTGGCACCTTCCGTGCGGGCAAAGGTGGAGAACAGGAAGCACATGGAGAGGGCGTCATCTATGTCACGGAGGGCATCGATGAATGTGGGGTACCTGGCACACAAATAGAGCCAACACAACGCTCAGATATAAACACATGTAGGACATCCTTTACAAATGTTATACTGATATGAACCATAAACAGGGCACAACACGAGATCCTATTAGATTATTTTCTACAGGTAATTTATATGCTCAACACTGCCATCTGCTGTTTGCAGTTGGCCCTGCGGTGGATTGAGACCTCACCTCTCTTTGATGA
Organism: Oncorhynchus masou masou; assembly: GCF_036934945.1. Lineage (NCBI taxonomy): Eukaryota > Metazoa > Chordata > Actinopteri > Salmoniformes > Salmonidae > Oncorhynchus > Oncorhynchus masou. Next base: position 18,840,889 of record NC_088212.1, read on the forward strand.
TGTGGTCCAGTTTGTAGCCAAGCTTGTTATCTCGCAGTCTCTCCACCGCTGTCCATTCTGCCTTTCCATAGGCCTTCCTCGGTTTACGCACAAACACCTACCAGAGATGGAACAAGTGCTTGACTGAAAAATGTAAACAGTAAAAAACACTAAATGAAACAATATCTGTATCTCAGTTAAAACAATAGTCTAAAACATGACCTTGTACTCTCTAAATTTCCTAACGATGGGCTCGTGCAGGAGGAACCGGATGTCTTCAAGCAGATAGAATGTGCGGAGAGCTGTGGAACCTTTGTTCACCTTCTTGTGCTTGGGTTCATGAGGGTAGATGCGCTTCAGAATGTACAGGCGTCTGTGTGGAACAGTGGATGAACATGCAGACAGTGAATTTGGCATTGCAGAAACTGACACCAGAAGCAACCATGCCATTATATCCACAGCCAGAACACAGGGCCTTATTCAACAGGCACCGTAGGGAAGAAAACGGACTGAAACTGGGAGCAACAACAACACTAATAAATACGACCCAGGTTGTGGTGGGTCAGTAGTACTTAGTACCTGAAATCTGCCAGGCTCAGCTGCAGCTTCTTGCGGGCTTTGTTCCTTGTGATATAGTTGGTGGCAGAGCCCCTCTCATACTGAAGTTATCTAGCTAACGTTACATAAAAGTGTCTCACACTAGCTAGCGATATGTTATTGCTAGCTAGCTAAACCATTTCGGCCTGAACTCATAATTCCGTGCTCAGAGAAACAGCCTGAGCGAGCTTGCTAACTTCAGTACGTAGCTAACCAAATGGTTGGATAATTAATATAACAAACAGTGACATCCTTACCTTCTTTTTCTGTAGACCCCCCATTTACAAAATATCTGTTCATGTTATTCTGTAAATGACTTAGATTTGTAGGTATACTTCTGTAGACAATCATGTAAACACAAGCGCCTACAAAAAAAACAGCGGGCTGTTGCACGTGTTGTGTGACAAGTATATATTCTGACATGTGCGGAATGAGCTCCCAGGACCCCGACACATCAAGTAATTTTTAGGCCTGCATATTATTATTATTTTTAATGTAAACCAGTCAATATTTAAACACCGTATATTTATTCATGAGCCGCTAGTTTAATTTCTGAAGGATTAATTCATAATTCATTCAAACACACACGCACAGATGCACTCAAGCACACACACATTGTTTTGCAATGTTTTGCATTGTTTGTAAAAAGGGAAATGGTGTTCTTTTGTATCAATTGTATGTGCCTTGTTTTTTTACTGATTGATGTGCTCTTTTGATTTGTGTTTATTTTTGTTCATTGATTAGCTTTGATATTCTACATTATTATATGCACTATTGAGTTTTAGAACTGCAATAAAAATGTGCATATAACAAATAAACTTGGATTTGATTTTGATTTGACACACAGAGAGAGACAGACAGACAGAGATAATTGTTGATTTGAGAGACATTTCCTATCTGCTACCAGCATAAATAAAATGTGTGTTTTCTGTGTAGGTCTGAATAAAGAAAACAAACACTATATTTTCTCCTTTCCATGATCAATCCACCAAATTAGTGAATCACATTTTATGTTGAATTAATCAATGCAATTCGTTTTTGAGAACAGCATAACAGGGATGAGGCAGGGGTGTTAACGAGAGAGAGAGAGAGAGAGAGAGAGAGAGAGAGAGAGAGAGAGAGAGAGAGAGAGAGAGAGAGAGAGAGAGAGACTGACTCATGACACAAGCTTGGAAATATCTGTGAACAAGTCACTCAGGACCTCACATCTGAACAGACAGCTGATAAACTCAGGAATCACAATGGGACTGCTTCAGTTTATAAAGGATTATTTTATTGGTTTCTTGGACTATGAGACCCCCAAGGTAATGGTGGTTAAAAACAAAAAACTTGGAGTCATATATAGAGGGGTTCAGTTTTTTGTGATCACCTATTTCATCTGGTAAGTACTGGCCTCCTGTTTATGCATGCATTTAAAAATAGATAGACAAGGATGTGATTTGAATTAGTATTGTCTTTGTGTGTAACTATCCTGACTTTTTCTGTGATTGAGTATTTCTGTTGCATTATCTGTGACCTGCCTTAAATAATGCAGATATTTTGCCAATCAAGACAACGTTAATTCTGGTATTGGAAAGCATAGGAAGAAAATAATGGTAAAAAAAATGGTTGGCTTGTAAGCTCAGATGGAATGTTCTGTCAGTGTACCCATATTATTGCTTTCAAACGCTATACAAGCCACTGTGATGTGAAATTAGTAATTTGCTGAGAAGAGCCACTTTGTGGTGAGGAAATGCCTTTCACTCGCAATTAAATACATTGATGGTAACCACATACAGGTTGCTGTCATTAAGCGGGACTGCTGTATTCTGATTGGCCATTACTGACCACCATCATTGTGTAATGTGATCCAAATAGGCCAATTTTCATACATTACTTTTTTTTAATGGTCCTTTAGAGGAAGATGTCTCTCTGTCTACTGTACTGATAAACATCATATTTCAGCGTTCGATTTTCAAATATTTCAAATAAAGTTGATCATATTTAAGTATCTCTCAAAATCAATATATCATAACCCCTAAGAAATCTGAATTGATATTGAATTTGTCCTCAGAACAGAAGTTAATCTGTATCTGTCATGTCGCCCAACTACAGGTATGTCTTTATCAGTCAGAAAGCCTATCAGGACAGTGAGACAAGGCCAGAGAACTCAGTCTACACTAAGATGAAAGGCACAGCACTGCAGGGGGACCACGTTCTGGACATGGTAGAATACGTCCGACCCTCAGAGGTGAGCCAACTTGAGGACATCAATTTCGCTCAGTCCCATAATCACTGACAGAGCAACCTGACAGATCTATAAATAATAGTAGATACAGTGGGGCAAAAAAGTATTTAGTCAGCCACCAATTGTGCAAGTTCTCCCACTTAAAAAGATGAGAGAGGCCTGTTATTTTCATCATAGGTACACTTCAACTATGACAGACAAAATGAGGGAAAAAAATTCCAGAAAAACACATTGTAGGAATTTTAATGAATTTATTTGCAAATTATGGTGGAAAATAAGTATTTGGTCAATAACAAAAGTTTATCTCAATACTTTGTTATTTACCCTTTGTTGGCAATGAGAGAGGTCAAATGTTTTCTGTAAGTCTTCACAAGGTTTTCACACACTGTTGCTGGTATTTTGGCCCATTCCCCCATGCAGATCTCCTCTAGAGCAGTGATGTTTTGGGGCTGTTGCTGGGCAACACGGACTTTCAACTCCCCCCCAAAGATTTTCTATGGGGTTGAGATCTGGAGACTGGCTAGGCCACTCCAGGACCTTGAAATGCTTCTTACGAAGCCACTCATTCGTTGCCCGGGTGGTGTGTTTGGGATCATTGTCATGCTGAAAGACCCAGCCACTTTTCATATTCAATGCCCTTGCTGATGGAAGGAGGTTTTCACTCAAAATCTCACGATACATGGCCTCATTCATTCTTTCCTTTACACGGATCAGTCGTCCTGGTCCCTTTGCAGAAAAACAGCCCCAAAGCATGATGTTTCCACCCCCATGCTTCACAGTAGGTATGGTGTTCTTTGGATGCAACTCAGCATTCTTTGTCCTCCAAACACGACGAGTTGAGTTTTTACCAAAAAGTTATATTTTGGTTTCATCTGACCGTATGACATTCTCCCAATCTTCTTCTGGATCATCCAAATGCTCTCCAGCAAACTTCAGACGGGCCTGGACATGTACTGGCTTACGCAGGGGGACACGTCTGGCACTGTAGGATTTGAGTCCCTGGTGGCGTAGTGTGTTACTGATGGTAGGCTTTGTTACTTTGGTCCCAGCTCTCTGCAGGTCATTCACTAGGTCCCCCCGTGTGGTTCTGGGATTTTTGCTCACTCATTTTGACCCCATGGGGTGAGATCTTGCATGGGAGATTATCAGTGGTCTTGTATGTCTTCAATTTCCTAATAATTGCTCCCACAGTTGATTTCTTCAAACCAAGCTGCTTACCTATTGCAGATTCAGTCTTCCCAGCGTGGTGCAGGTCTACAATTGTGTTTCTGGTGTCCTTTGACAGCCCTTTGGCCTTGGCCATAGTGGAGTTTGGAGTGTGACTGTTTGAGGTTGTGGACAGGTGTATTTTATACTGATAACGAGTTCAAACAGGTGCCATTAATACAGGTAACGAGTGGAGGACGGAGGAGCCTCTTAAAGAAGAAGTTACAGGTCCGTGAGAGCCAGAAATCTTGCTTGTTTGTAGGTGACCAAATACTTATTTTCCACCATAATTTGCAAATAAATTCATTAAAAATCCTACAATGTGATTTTCTGGATTTTCCCTCATTTTGTCTGTCATAGTTGAAGTGTATCTATGATGAAAATTACAGGCCTCTCATCTTTTTAAGTGGGAGAACGTGCACAATTGGTGGATGACTAAATACTTTTTTTGCCCCACTGTATTTAGGATACAAGGTGATTTGTAGATCAGTCATTCTGCAGTCAATCCTGAACATGCAGTTTGGCTCGGAGTTCATAAAGCAAGGATTATGGGTCAAATATATCAAATCAAATCCAAGCAAATTGAATACAACAGTTAGACCTTACAGTGAAATACTTACTTACAAGGCCTCAACACTTATATTTCTTAAAACTGAATTGTAATATGTACATGTAGGTAGAGGTAAAGTGACTATGCATATATAATAAACAGAGAGTAGCAGCAGTGTAAAAATGGGGGTGGGGAGGGGGGGGGGATAAAGCAAATAGTCCAGGTAGCCATTTGCTGTTGGGGAGATTTAATGCTTGGGGGTAGAAATTGTTAAGAAGCCTTTTGGACCTAGACTTGGCGCTCCGGTACACCTTGCCATGCAGTAGCAGAGAGAACAGTCTATGACTAGGGTGGCTGGAGTCTTTGGCAATTTTTAGGGCCGTCCTCTGACACCGCCTGGTATAGAGGTCCTGGATGACAGGAAGCTTGGCCCCAGTGATGTACTGGGCTGTACGCAGTACCCTCTGTAGTGCCTTGCGTTCGGAAGCCAAGCAGTTACCATACCAGACGGTGATGCAACCAGTCAGGATGCTCTCGGCGGTGCAGCTGTAGAACCTTTTGAGGATCTGAGGACCCATGCCAAATATTTTGAGTCTCCTGAGGGGGAAAAGGCATTGTCGTGCCCTCTTCACAACTGTCTTGGTGTGTTTGGACATGATAGTTTCTTGGTGATGTGGACACCAAGGAACTTGAAGCACTCAACCTGCTCCACTTCAGCCCCGTGGATGAGAAAGGGGGCGTGCTCGGTCCTCTTTTTCCTGTAGTCTACAATCAGCTCCTTTGTCTTGATCACGTTGATGGAGAGGTTGTTGTCCTGGCACCACACTGTCAGGTCTCTGACCTCCTCCCTATGGGCGGTCTCATCGTTGTAGGTGATCAGGACTACCACTGTTGTGTCATCAGCAAACTTAATGGTGGTGTTGGAGTCGTGCTTGGCCATGCAGTCATGGGTGAACAGGGAGTACAGGAGGGGACTGAGCACGCACCCCTGAGTGGCTCCCGTATTGAGGATCAGCGTGGCAGATGTGTTGTTGCCTACCCTTACCACCTGGGTCAGGCCCGTCAGGAAGTCCAGGATCCAGTTGCAGAGGGAGGTCTTTAGTCCCAGGGTCCTTAGCTTAGTGATGAGCTTTGAGGGCACTATGGTGTTGAACGCTGAGCTGTAGTCAATGAAGTGTATTCTCGCGTTGGTGTTCCTTTTGTTCAGGTGGGAAAGTGCAGTATGGATTGAAATAATCTGTGGATCTGTTGGGGCGGTATGCAAAGTGGAGTGGGTCTAGGGTTTCTGGGATAATGGTGTTGATGTGAGCCATGGCCAGCCTTTAGAAGCCCTTGATGGCTACAGACGTGAGGGCTACGGGTAGGTATTCATTTAGGCAGGTTACATTGGTGTTCTTGGGCACAGGAACTATGGTGGTCTGCTTGAAACATGTTGGTATACAGACTTGGTCAGGGACAGGTTGAAAATGCAGTAAAGACACTTTCCAGTTGGTCAGCGCTTGCTTGGAGCACACATCCTGGAAATCTGTCTGGCCCTGTGGCCTTGTGAATGTTGACCTGTTTAAAGGTCTTACATCGGCTGCGGAGAGCGTGATCACACAGTCATCCAGAACAGCTGATGCTCTCATGCATGTTTCAGTGTTGCTTGCCTCGAAGTGAGTATAGAAGTTATTTAGCTTGTCTGATAGGCTCCTGTCACTGGGCAGCTCGCGGCTGTGCTTCCCATAGAAGATGCAATGTGTAGCTAGTTACTGTATGTTTTTAACATATAGCCTATGTAATTACCAACATATACTGTACATTCTTCTGTATGGCATTGAACCTGCAGGGCGGTGACGTGATCAGCACAATACTGAGACGAGTGGTCACACACAACCAGAGGCAAGGCACGTGTGCTGAGGTGAGAGGTCACAACCATTCTCCACAATCGTGTTCTCCTGAAACCAATATGAGCTAAATAAAACTGCAGTCGTTTTCCCATAATCAATACTAGGGCTTCATGTTGAGTTGTGTGCTTTGCTCCATACTCTAATATTGCAACTAGCACTGTCTCCTGGAAAAGCTCTGTAAGATAATGTGATAAAGATCTATCAGTATCATTACCAGTCTACCACCACAGAGAAGGAAAGACAGTTAATGCTGCCATCTGAACTATTACGTTTTATTTTTTTCTTAGCATTTTACCGTTCCCAATGCCAACTGCTCAAAGGACTCGGACTGCATCTCAGGAAAAGTGGACTTTGATGGCAATGGTACGCACTATAAAGGAGGGGATGAAGTGAAAAGTCTCACGAAGCCAGACATTCGATGAGTCTGTCTGTCCGTCAGTAGATGGTTAGTCCTAATGCATTTAGACTGATGTGTTTCCTGTAGGACAGAGAACTGGGCGCTGTGTTCCTTACTATAACCAGACCTTCAAGACCTGTGAAATTCAGACCTGGTGTCCTATTGAGGACTATGCGGCAATACGGTAAGGGTCAATATCAATTTCACATTTTAAATAGGAAGTAGTCAAACACAGAACTACTGTCTCCCTAGTCTGGAATAAATCACTTGTAAAATCATTGTGGCACAAGGGTCTAAACTGTTATTGTCTCCTCCAGGGAGCCGGCATTAGTAGAGGCCATCAATTTCACTGTTTACATCAAGAATGCCATCCATTTCCCCAAATTTAAAGTGTTTAGGTATGGTATGAACCTCAACAACACACACACATGCATGCACACACATCAACAAAACACAGAATGCGCTCGCAGACTGCAAAACCCATGCACACACACACACACACACACACACACACACACACACACACACACACACACACACACACACACGTACATCAGGCTGCAATACATGGTCAATACACTGACAAGGAGCCATACGTAGGTGATATTAAGTACTGTATAATATAGGAAACCGTATCCCCGTCAAATATGCAGTCTCAACTGTTTCTGCAAGCAATCTTCTCTTATCTCTTTGGCAGAGGAAACATCAAACCAAACAAACGAAATGGGCAGAAATATCTGAATAAGTGTCATTACAATGAGGAGAAACACCCCTACTGCCCCATCTTCCGGCTGGGTTACATCGCAGAACAGGCCAGGGAGAAGTTCAGCGAGCTCTGCAGGACTGTATGTTTACACCTGCAATATACATACATACAATCAAAATGTATATCCCATTTGACCAATCATATTAACTGTAGAGAACCCTTACATTGCAGTGCTCACAGGACACACAAAGACACAATCTTCCATCTAGGTCTAATGTCTCTAACAATATGTGTGTTTCTAATATTTCTGAATCTGACAGTGATTACTGATAATGTAATTAATAGATCATGGAAATAAAAAATAAGAGACAATCAACAATAGTGAGGAATGTGAAGATGAGCTGGACAGAGCGCTGCAATGGTTTAGTTAGAGAGCTCATGGATTGTATCATTTCAGGGGGGAGTGATTGGAGTCTTCATTAACTGGAAGTGTGATCTTGACCTGGACCCCTCGGAGTGTAAACCCACATACTCATTCCGTCGCCTGGACCTTCGGAAGAACCTGCCCAGCTCTGGTTACAACTTCAGGTTAGCCTCTTCATAGCATCTTGTGAATGCTTGGGTCATATTCAATAGTGCACACTGTAGCAAGTGTTTTTCAACAGAAACCGGAAACGAGTGTTTCTTATTGGACACGTTTAGGTGGTTCCTCATCGTTTTATTCCGCTTTCCTCCGTTTGGTGCTGAGTAAATACGACCATGTATTTACTCTTGCCATCTCATTGACATGACCTATTGTAACATTTTAGACTATCTCTGCTGTATCTTGGTAAGGCATGGAGGACTCTTTCCCCCTTTTTCTACAGCTGTTTGACCTAGAAAATTATGTTTAGATTTGCCAAGTATTACAGCAAAGATGGAGAAGAGTTCCGGACACTTATCAAGGCCTTTGGGATTCGTCTTGATGTAATAGTTCATGGAAATGTAAGAATTTCCTACTTTAACCGCCTTCATCAGTACTCAATTCATCAATAACCAGTTGATCAGAACAATTAGTTAGTGACATATGGTTATAGACTTAGTCAAAGTCATACTCTTAAATAATTCCTCTCCAGGCTGGACGATTCAGCATAATCCCAACTATCATCAACACAGTGACAGCCATGACATCAGTTGGAATAGTGAGTTTGATTCAGCACTCTTGTGGTATGAGTTGATGTCTGTTTCTACCAGCTTCCAGTAATGGTTGTACCAACTCCTATCCATTCATTGACATGATACTTTTATTCATTCCAGTGTTCCATTATCTGTGACTGGATCATGCTCACTTTCATTGACAAGAACGCTATCTACAGTGGCAGAAAGTTTGATGATGTAAGAAAAAAACGACTTGATTCCACACATATTCATGATCATATTTTTTTCTTCTGTTAACCATTTTCTGCTATATCATAGCCCTTATCATTGATTAAACACCCAGTTAGGTAATGTAACTCCCAAATAATATAGGAGTTGAATGTGTAAAAGTATTAATATAATGTAATACTTCTGTCTTAGCCCCTATCTGTGAGTTAGCATGGTTCCAAAAACGTTTTTTTTTTCTGACCGTATATTTCTACAGGACAGTAAAGTTCCCAAACCCAGCCAGACCTTCACACTTCCCACAGAATTCACCATCATCAGCTATGGCTCCACCCACTCAGACCTGTCAGATGGAGTGGCCCTGTGACATCCCATCCCCACAGTGCCCTCTGGCCACATCAGTCTTTGGCCACATGCATGGATGATGTTCTTCCTCAGACACCTGACTGCTGATCAGACGGATGGGACAGACAGACGACCTTTACCCCCAAGCAGTCTCAGATGTCCTCAGCGAGACCTCCTTGATGGGTCAACCTCTGTCCCTGCGGGATTTAACTGAAAGACAGCTAAGACCACTAAAACATCCTACTTAGTTAGAGTGCCACCAGTTCTTTCACTAAAAGCAATTTCCTATGATGGGTTAGTGTAAATATTTTATGAAAATTCCTGTTGATTCAGGAATTGAATTAAACTCCGATGGAGAAATTCCATGTCCAGTTCAACTGACAGGGACTGAAATGGTACTGACCCCAACTGAATCTCAAATTATTGCAAATGATCTGAATTTAATCCAACCAATGAAAAATAAACAAAATAAGTTATCGCAATCAGCTAAACGTATTGGAGTACATTATGCTGAGAACCCTCTTTTCCTGTCTACCCTGAACCAGGTCAATAACTGTATAAGCTATACATGCAAACACAACAATAAATGTCTAGCATCATCAACGTATAACTTGTGATCTCTGCCAGTCAATCATATACTGTACATAGATCAGATAGGAAGAAATAAAGAAAAAATATTTTGGCAGATCATTTTTCTGGTTTGAAAACACACATTTCAAACAATGGGTGATTCAAAAAGTTGATGGTGGGCAATTTCAGTATATTATGTTCAGGGATAACAGTCTCTGGGACTATATTCCCTCCAATGTTCATGTAGAATACTGATGCTGAGCGAGATGCCTAAGAGGAGAGCTACTCTCAGAGAGAGTAATCAAATAATGATGACATTTCCCACAAAATGGTTTCTATAACAAGATTGTGGGGAAGTGTGAATCCATCTGGACTCGTAGTGAATAATAGAAACATCGATATCGAAAAGGACTCATCTCTGAGGTCTACTGGATCAGTGACTGCCTTGTGCAGAGGAGGCTGGTGGGAGGAGCTCAAGAAGGACGGGCTCATTGTAATGGCTGGAATAGAATAAATGAAAGGGAGTCAAACATGTCCCACTGGGCAAAGACGTCAATTCAATGTCGGTTCAACGTCATTTCCTTGAAATGACGTGGAAAGAATATTGATTCAACCAGTGTGTGCTCAGTGGGTTGGTTTCCATATGTTTGATGTTTTTGATACCATTCCATTTACTCAATTCCAGCTATTAAAATGAGCGTGTCCTCCTATAGTTCCTCCCACCAGCCTCCTGTTGTATTATGCAATAGATGGGGACCGCTGTTGTCTGTTGACAACCACCAATGACACTTTGGAACTAAGTGATATGAACAGACCAAGTCAGATATCATGCCTGTAACTAGAAAACCCTAGGCAATGCTATAAATTCTGTTTTAATGCAGAGTTCTATATTTATTTAATTTTGGAAGACATGATACAAATGCAATACATTTTCCCCTCTAACATGATGTCATAATAAAATATAGCATAAAAAGGGATATGGTAAGTATATTGGGCTCTGTACAGTAAGTACTTCACTCAATCATTTGAGACAAGCTATCAGTCGTCAGGGAACCCAATGCAACCAATCTAATTGTAAGACTCAGCTCCAGCATAGATGTGAAATCAGATTATTGGTCTGAGAGAGAAATGCCCATTAGTACACAAAGTGAGTTCTCTGGGACAATGAGGTTATCGTGATGGAGGTTGGTGGGTTAAGATCATTTTGATCTAGACTGGGGGATGCCATAACCAGTGGTTGTTTTTTTAAAGTTTTTTTTTCTTTTCTTGTTTTTACAGACGACCACAACAAAGGGAGCTAGGAATGAATGTGCACTCTTCCTCATCATTATCACTCCAGATAGACTAAATCAACACATTTTAAAGCCAAGCAACACTGCACTAAACTGTCATTTAAATTCCAGGAAACTCATGCTCAACATCAGCAGTATAGTAATGATAAAACGCTGGTCTTGGAGCAGCAGGCTCTGATAGAACATACTGTTGAAAGCTGATTCCACAAAAACTCAAATGCATCCATAAAGCCAGGTGTACAGTCGTGGCCAAATGTTTTGAGAATGACGCAAATATACATTTTCGAAAAGTCTGCTGCCTCAGTTTGTATGATGTGAATTTGCATATACTCCAGAATGTTATGAAGAGTGATCAGATGAATTGCAATTAATTTGAAAAGTCCGTATTTGCCATGCAAATGAACTGAATCCCAATAAAACATTTCCACTGCATTTCAGTCCAGCAACAAAAGGACCAGCTGACATCATGTCAGGTGATTCTCTCGCTAACACAGGTGTGAGTGTTGACGAGGACAAGGCTGGAGATCACTCTGTCATGCTGATTGAGTTTGAATAACAGACTGGAAGCTTCAAAAGGAGGGTGGTGCTTGGAATCATTGTTCTTCCTCTGTCAATCATGGTTACCTGCAAGGAAACACGTGCCGTCATCTTTGCTTTGCACAAAAAAGGGCTTCACAGGCAAAGATATTGCTGCCAGTAAGACTGCACCTAAATCAACCATTTATCGGATCATCAAGAACTTTAAGGAGATCGGTTCAATTGTTGTGAAGAAGGCTTCAGGGCGCCCAAGAAAGTCCAGCAAGCGCCAGGACCATCTCCTAAAGTTGATTCAGCTGCGGGATCGGGGCACCACCAGTACAGAGCTTGCTCAGGAATGGCAGCATGCAGGTATGAGTGCATCTGCACGCACAGTGAGGCAAAGACTTTTGGAGGATGGCATGGTGTCAAGAAGGGCAGCAAAGAAGCCACTTCTCTCCAGGAAAGACCTCAGGGACAGACTGATATTCTGCAAAAGGTATAGAGATTGGACTGCTGAGGACTGGGGTAAAGTCATTTTCTCTGATGAATCCCCTTTCTGATTGTTTGGGACATCCGGAAAAAAGCTTGTAGATATGTTATCTCTGATATGTTATCTCCCCAAGGCCTTGTCAACACTGTTATCTCTGACGCGCTCTCCTTTGCGAAACGTGATCATTGTTCTCAAAACTAGTCATTGCACATCTTACACTACAAGAAAATAAAACATGTTTGAAAATATCGGGACGTCTGGTACTGCTCAAGGACGAGATCGGTAGCCCTCAGATTGCATCTCTGACCAGCTAACCTTAATTAAACGAGCGTCAGTGACGGCCGGGCGCACCGAGAAGGCAACATTGGGATTTTGTCTGCTCTCAAAAGCTTGTCTGGGACAGCTAAATTGCGGCCAAAATCGTGTAGTGTACACCTGGTTTAAGAGTCTATTTGACGCACCTATGCGTCAATCTTGTAGCATCATAAAATTATCCCCATAAACATCTGACGTAGAAGTCCGTCACTGGCCGCGGGCAGCATTTGGTTCTTTAACGCACACACATTCATCACTCCTCCCTGCGCCATTATAAGATAAGTTAACAATGTGGGTCGACACACAAATTAACTTCTGTCTTGGTGCATGCATTTCACACTTGTCAATGTTCATATTTGAGAGATACAATAATTATTATACTTATCAATGTTGTGGATGAGCGCATTGTTTGTTTGTTCTGTTCCTCTCTCTCCATCTCTGTAGCTTCCGGGTATGCTGGAAAAGGACCCGAGCTAAGGGAATTGGGTTGGCTTTATAGTGCCTGTCCCAAATGGCTCATTAATGCATATGGGCATATTGAAAGATATTGTCAGTAGTGATGTAATGTTGTAAATGTTATGTTGTGATATTGTTTAAAACCGTGTTGCAATGTATATCCTTTAGTATGTTTAGTTCATGGAAAATGTAGGTTTGTATTGTTAATTGATTAATTAACTAGGGTTAATTGTTCTGAGGGGAGGGGCTAGCCCTACAAAAGGAGCCTCTCTTTCAGTCATGGAGAGGCAGTTTGGATTGAGCTGTGGATGGGGCAGCATTGTTTTTAAGCTGTCCCATAAGGTAGACATTGATGGCAGTACTGTTGTTTTTTGTTCCGGAGTCACTTGTAAATAAACACCTTTGCACAGAAGAACTTTTGCGGTTCCGCCATATTTTTATTTTGATAGAGGTTAGGTTATCCAGTTTAGCCTTCTGGCCTACTCTACGTGACATAATCTGTCAATTTAAATGAGAGATATCTGTGGTGGGAGGTGGTTGAGCTACAGCTGTGTTTGTCAGACCACGATACATCCCGAAAATTGGTATTCTCAAGATAACTTCTGTAGCAACCGAACAAACTACTTGTGCCCTATGTCTGAGGTCTGTAACGCCAACTTGTCTGTAGCGTCGGAACCGTTTGGGCTACAAACTAATGCGCCACAGGACTCTTCTGTTTGAAGGTCACCTGGTACAGGTTTAGAAACTTTTCTGAAAGTATGGAGGTAGTTTTGTGCCTCCCCCCCAAAAAGGGGTTAAATACATGTCTGAAAAAATACAATATTTTCTTGGCTTTCTATCTAGGAGATACAGGAAATACACTTCAAAACCTGTCTGTTTTACCATTTATGAATATGCTATTGAATGTGTTTCAATGGGCTATATATAGTAGTAAAGGGCAAATTCTATAATGTATAAAACATGTTCTTTCTTCATACCTACAGGGGTCCTAAAATGCTAAATCAAATAGCTAAACAATCCATGGTATGACCATCTTAAAACAATTCCATATGTTAGCTTGTATAGTTTTTTTACTGTGCCTGTCTGTTTTGCCATTTATGAATGTATTATTGAATGCAATTCTTTGGACTATAGTAGTAAAGGGCAAATTCAATATTGTATACACATTTTTTGTTTTTTGTTATAAATTCAAAATCAAATAGCTTAATGTTTTTTTTTACTGTAAAGTGTGTTGTGATTTAAAATGCGCTTGAAATATATTGATTTGATACAATGCATCTTGTTCTAATGGCAGACAGGCAGAGAGACATGACTTGCAGGACTCATCATTAGCTCATCTCCAGGGAGATCATGGCCCTGAAAGCCATCAGACCGAGAGGATAAATGGGTGAGAAGAAAGTAGTCTGGGCCCAAATCAGTGCGTAAAAACCATTAAATAAAAGCTCATACTATTCCTGTGAGGCACATTAGCATCTGATTCCAGAGGGAAGAGGTACCACAGGATGTTGAGGACTGATGGGGGTTCCTTATCTCACCACTCAGCACTCAATCAATGACTTACTTACCATGGCTGGGTCAACGATAAACAGGACAGATATATACAATTGAGAGGGTTTCAGAGACGAAAAAAACTATGATTTCGCTTCGGAAAATGTCCAATGAAAATAGAAACTGTCAGTTGTGTCGTTTACAAAAAATATTTATTGACAAAAATATTAAGACAAAAAAAAACTTGACAATAGTACTATATTTTTTGTCATCGATGAGATTTCCTATACAAAGGCAAAACACACCATATATACAATTTTGGCTGGAGACTAGTAAAGACTGGAAAGTTGATTGACGCGATTGGCAACTCATTTACGTTTACAGTACATGGGTGGTCAAGAAATGTCGTTTATATGTTGTTTTTACAGCTACTGTATAGAAAATCATAGAGGAATAAAGATGCATGATCATAATTTCTTGTCACATCAAAGATAGCAATATGCCCACCCTGTCCATTCAGCCTTCAATCAAGGCTTTTTTGTCTGCCCAACGCAATCATGAAGTAGTCAAGATTTTGGCTCATGAGACTGCTCTGAAAATAATCTTAATCACCAAATATTTTTTAAATATCAAGTTTGAGAGGAGTAAAACAGTGAGCTAACATTCCCTTTTTATCTATGCATTGTAGGCAGGCCCACATTATTTGAGCTCTACAGATCCCGTTTTGGACGTGTGTAAAACCCCCTCCATGATGTAGGCTACGTGTCCATGCCCATTATGCAACGAGAGATTATATTTAGAAGTTATCTGTAACCTGTAAAAGTAGCTTATTTTCCAGTTTCATATGTTCCAAACCCAAGTCCTCAATTAGGCCTACAATAAGGCTGGTTCAACAGCAATGTGTGTCTTTTATCCAGGCAATTTTATGGCATCATTACATTTTACATGTATTTATTGTTGTTTAATTATATTACAACTAAACTTATTAGAATTATTCACCTCAGCGGTGACCCATCATTCAAGGCATGGTATTTTGGCATTAATTCGTGTCACATATCAGTTTGAAAACAATGTAAAAATATCTATATATTGTTAGGGTTGCGTAAATTCAAATCTGGTATCAGGATAAATATAACAATGAGTCACCGATTTTATACTAGTAAGTAATAAATGCTAAGTAATAAATGGCAAATGCAACTTTCGTATATACGGCCTCTCTGTAATACCACGCAGGGCAGAACAGAGAACTTACAAGATGTATGTAAACAGTATTCTTTATACTGTGATAGACAGCTCCAACCCGTCTGTTGGCCTATCACAGTAGAGGCTGGGCGTGGTTTAAACTTGCCCAGCCTATTGCAGGCGCTCAGGCGGGTCCCCGCCTCTTGGCGCTTCTTGGTGTTCTCCCTCCGTCGATGTAGAGATCCTTACTGTTCTGGTATCGCAGCCTAGTTAGAACAGTTGCTCAGTTCCTGCTATTGTGCTGTTCAGTATTTTTCCATCTCAGTTAAACCTCGTGATGACCACCCCTCCCCATCACAACTCTGTAAGATACAGCAAGTCACACCATGTGCTCAATATTGTTACATACAAACACAAGGACAAAGCATCTGCTGGGCTGTTATCTACCGTTTTGCAACATGCAGGTCACACCATGTTACCCAGTTCTTGTCACACACAAACAGGCAAGTAGCAAGCAGTTGTTTAATCTCATAATGATGCTCCAGTGCACAAATGCAGATACCTCACACAACCAACATCAGATAATATTTAATCATATATATCTAATGGCTATAATGTAAAATACAGGACCCAACAATATCATTGAGTTAATAAAGCCACATTCAAATATGGTCTCTTTTTTGTTTTCTTGAGTAAGGCAGCTCCAAAATGCAGGTGTTTCAGCCTAGCTCAGTGCTTTCTGTGGTTGTGGGGCAAACCAGCAGAAAATATGGAGCGTTACGCCGTGATTGGCTCAGTGTTCTGTCATTCATGGGGACACTATGTCACGCCAAATCTAAGGGTAGACAGAAAATTCTAGCCCCTTGGGTGCTGCCATATAGCTACATTAGAAGTGCCCATCCAAGAAGGCTCAAGGTCATTGCCCCTGAACAGGCAGTTAACCCAATGTTCCTAGGCCGTCATTGAAAATAAGAATTTGTTCTTAACTGACTTGCCTAGTTAAATAAAGGTTAAAAAAAAATGGTCACAGATAAAATGACGTAAAATCACGTTATATCTACAGTAGCTTTGATTGAATTGATGTCAACATCATACTTCAAAATCTTAGCTAGCAGTCATCATCATCATGAATCAACTGAAAACAACTGTTTACTCGAAACTGCAAAATCTGACATTAGAGAGTTCAAGACAACTGGGAACTCGGGAAAAACAAGCTACGTATTGGAAAATACGTTTTGAACTTTCATCCAACTCGGAATTGTAAATCGGGAACTCTGGCCTCTTTCTAGAGCTACGACCTGAAGATCAGTGACGTCAACATGATTCAACTTTTTTTTCTCTCGAGTTCTCAGTTATTTTGAAAGCACCATAAATCCAGAGAATGCCAGACTTTGATGAAAAAGTTTGATGACAAAATTTGACCACGACGAAGGATCGCTGCGTCACACTCCTGTTTCAAGTGAGCACAGTACAGAGTCCAAAAATGTCTTGTATGCTGCTACATATATTATGTAATATGCCTGGGAGATATGTATACTGTAGCTAAGAAAGTAATACTAAGTTTATGTTGTGTAATAAGCTGTTAGTAGCCCATGTGCCTCATCCTAACAATTTTGTCTATTTTCACCTCTTAATTTTGCCTACTATACTGAATTGGTACTTGAAATTATATAAGTAGAAATGTAAGCTGTAGCGTTTCACTCACCTGTGCCACTGAGGGATCCTTGCAAAGGTCAACATCGCAGCAGGTTGTAGTGGTGGCAGATGACCTCGGGCAGGAAGTAGGAGTTTCAGGGGTCCCGGAACTGGGCGTCCTCCGAAAACTCACCCACGTACACCAGGCTCAGCAGGTCCCTCTTTAGCTTATTCACCATGTTGGCGTCCAGGGAGAGCACCTATAGGGGAGGGTTGTATTCATTAGGCATGAAACAGAAGAAAACAGAACTGAAATGCTCATTTTAAGTTTAGCATTACGGAACACTTTGAAACAGTGTGCACTAATGTATATGATACTGTGGTGTATTCACTAGGCACATAATGGATACAAACGGGCCGGGACTACCTGAACTTGTCCAATAACAAACACTAATTTTCATTGCAAAACATTGACATTATGGTGTGACCCGTGTTCCCAGTCACTGACCTGGCAGACGTATTTGATGAACTCCAGGGCTGGGTTTCTGAGTGGCAGGTGGGAGGCGGGCAGTAGAGCTCTGCTAGCCGACACCGGCTGGCCCCAAAATTATACATCAAGTTAGGGCTGGCTAGGACCCGTTTTCTCCATAAATAACTAGGCTACGGGCAGGGCTCAGGTATCACTACATTTATCACCAACATTTTGAAGCTGAGCCATTTGCTTGTAGTCTTGTTATCACCAACCTCAGTGAGTCACAGCTGTGTAGTCATGTGGGTCACGCATCAGCCATGCTAATTTGCTCGTGCTCTGCTGTGCAGTACAGCCATATCTGACTAAGATCATAACATAGTGTCAGAAGTGCTTCAACAACATCAAAAGAAAGAGACAGCGAGCTGCCTGGGTGCAGGGAGTCAGTGACTGACAGAGAATAGCAGCTAATGGGTTTACTAACAGAGGATGTTATTTTTGATTTCGGGCAGAGCCGGGCTTTAAATTTGGCAGAAGCAATAGGCCTGGGTAGGGTAGGGCATGAATGTCACAGGAATGGGTTGGGTTTAAAATTCATGCCCGTGCATGGCTCTATGGGGAAGGACGGGGAACATCTCTGAGGACTGGGTCACCAGTAGCGTAAAGTACTTAAGTAAAAACTCATTATATTTTGAATGCTTAGCAGGACAGAAAATGGTCCAATTCACACACTTATCAAGAGAACAACCCTGGTCATACCCACTGCCTCTCACTAAACACAAATGCTTCACTTGTAAATGATGTCCGAGTGTTGGTGTGCCCCTGGCAATCCGCAAATAGAAGAAGAAAAAAAACACATGAAAATTGTGCCGTCTGGTTTGCGTAATATAAGGAATTTGAAATTATTCATGCTTTTAATTTTGATACTCAAGTATATTTCAAAGGAAATCCTTTTAGTCTTTTACTCAAGTAGCATTTTACTGGGTGACTCTCTTTTACTTGGGTCATTTTAAATTAAAGGTATCTTTACTTTTACTCAAGTATGACAATTAGGTACCTTTTCCACCACTACCAGTCACCTTCTTCTGGATCTTCTGGATGATGCTGAAGAAGTTCTGGCTCAGGATGCTTGACACATACTCCTGAGAGAAGGAGATCATACCTGTGGTGGACGGAGGAGTGTCATGGAATTATTGTAATCAAAAGGAGAGACTTTTACATTTCTTCAAAACAAGTCAACTTTATTGTTTAATTACTGCAGTAATGGAGTTTGTCAACGAGGGGATTCAAGACATCTCAACATCAACTGTTCAGAGGAGACTGCGTGAATTGCTGCAAAGAAACGACAACTAAAGGACACCAATAGGAAGAAGAGGCTTGCTTGGGCCAAGAAACATGAGCAATGGACAATTGACCAGTGGAAATCTATGTCCTTTGGTCTGATGAGACCAAAGATGAGATTTCTGGTTCCAACCGCAGTGTCTTTGTGAGGTGCAAAGCTGTCAACAAGGCAAAGGGTGGCTACTTTGAAGAATCTAAAATTTTAAATATATTTAGATTTGTTTAACACTATTCTGGTTACTACATGATTCCATATGTATTATTTCATAGTTTTAAGGTCTTCACTATTATTCTACAATGTAGAAAATAGTCAAAAGAAAGAAAAAATGTTGAATGAGTAGGTTTGTCCAAACTTTTGACTGGTACTGTACCTTGTGGCTTTGTGGTACCGCTCTCTCATTACTTACCGGGAAGAGCGCTGGAGTCTCCTGCTGCTTGATGGGAAGCCTGCCCTGCTCCCCCGCCTCTTAATGGGTGTGGTTCCTGGGGCGTTACGTATTTTCTTCACTCGCATGCTGTGGTCAACGGCAGCGATGTAGGCTAAGAGGAAACAGAGGAGACATGAATCAAGGATAGATGGATTTGTGCAGGAAATCAGGGAGCTGTGCCCACGCATCCCCTCCAAATTCATTATGGATCAAACACTGTACACATGATATGATAACAGACGGTCATAAGGAAGTATTTCTGACAGGAGGCAGTCTGGGCCAGACACTGCATGATGTTCCATCAGCTCCTCCACCTCATCCATGTCTCCAGCGCCATCCTCCTCCTCATCGTCAACTTCCTCCTCGTCCTCACTGCTCTCTTCTTCCTCTTCCTCTCCACCCCCATTTCCCTTCTTCTAGGCTGTCCTGTTCTGAAAGTTAATGCAGGTGGTGTGTCATTTTTACCCCAGCCATTTTCATTGGTTATGAGAAATGGGAAACACATACACACATTGTTTAAAAGCAGGTCCAGTAGAACTAGAATGTACCTCTCCATACAGGACACTGGAGGGCAGCTTTCCCTCCCCTCTTCCATAATTTGCCAGATGCATCCACATAAGGATCTCCCAGCAGTGGGAGGAGGAGTGAATACTGCAGGGAAGATGATTGAGGATTGTTTTGGTCAGATAAAGTAAAAAATAAATAATTAAAACAAAATCTTGCCTCTCGAAATCAGTCTCTCGATGTGCAAAACTGATAGAGACATACCCCAAGCGACTTACAGCTGTAATCGCAGCAAAAGGTGGCGCTACAAAGTATTAACTTAAGGGGGCTGAATAATTTTGCACGCCCAATTATTCAGTTTTTGATTTGTTAAAAAAGTTTGAAATATCCAATAAATGTCGTTCCACTTCATGATTGTGTCCCACTTGTTGTTGATTCTTCACAAAAAAATACAATTTTATATCTTTATGTTTGAAGCCTGAAATGTGGCAAAAGGTCGCAAAGTTCAAGGGGGCCGAATACTTTCGCAAGGCACTGTATAACACACTGATATGTTGACCAGATAAATACTCTTAACAGTCTAAAAAGATAGATAGGTTCCTTCATCTACCATAGTCCTGCACAACCTTCCAATGTACTATATTCAAAAGGTCCTAAGTCCTGTTTGAATGCATATATTGAAATGTTTCTGGTTTGCAAAGATAAATTACTCTGTCTTTTTTTGCTCTGAAGCAAAATGTTCTTTTATTAGGAATGGTGGACAATCCGTTCCTAGTATTGACTGAATATCTGGTCTCTTACCAACTGAATATTGTTGTGAATGGAGTTTGACTGTTTTAAATGGTGGACACTGAAATAAAATTAGCATGTTTTTTAAAATGATCTTTTTGATTGATGACCAACCAAGAGCATTGTGCATGACTACAACATAATAACCAAATATCCACCGTAAAACAATCCTTGCTACTTTGTTCTGTGCAACCTGCTGCCTCCTAATTTTACTTGCTGAGACAGCGAGAGCGACAAAGACGGAGGGAGATAGACAGAGAGACAGCAAGACAGAAACAGAGGTAGAGAGAACGACAAAGACAGAGAGCGAGAGAGACAGAAGAGAATAGGCAGCCTGGTCAACAGAGTAGCAGAGACGGCCTCTGAGTGGTTCCCCATATCCCACATCACCACCGTCTTCAGAGGACAGGAGAACCCTGTAGGATTGAGTTAGATTAAACAGCTCCTCCAACACATCTGTACTAAACACACACACACAGTACTAAAAGTTTACTTGTTTTATGAAACAGAAAAAATGTTGGCTGTTATCCTGTTTATCTCAATCTTAACAACTTAGTAGTTACTGTATTTCTGACTGTTATTCTTTCTTTTTGCAACATGAAATCACTATTAGTTAGCATGTGGAACATTCAGGGCCTAAAATCATCAACCTTTGGACTGAAGAGTTCAGTACTGGAGTTCAACAAAAATCTTAAAGATGTTGATGTCATCATTCTGCAGGAGACATGGTGTAGGGCTGACATTGTCACTCACTATCCCACAGGCTACAGAGAGGTAATCACAGAAATACAGCTCTGTCAATAGAGGCAGAGACTCTGGATGACTGATCATTTGGTACAAATCCGAAATCTAATTGATCCCCTCAAAATGAGTAAATATCACATTTGGTTAAAAATGAAAAAATAACTTGAACTGCCAGAAAAATATGTGTTCCTTTGAACTATATACAACCCCCCCGATCAGAATCCCCATATTACTCAGAGATCTTCCCCACCCTTGAGGAAGAGATGTGCCATTTATAGGCCCAGAGAAATGTGCTCATCTGTGGGGACACGAATGCGTGCACAGGAACACTACCTGATCTAATGACAACAAGAGGGGACAGCTTTATTACAGGCCATACTGTTTCTAACTCCCCCATATAAAACAACGGTGACAGCTCCATCAATAAAAACAGAAGGGAACTGTTTCAGCTCTGTCGAAGCCTGGGTCTGTGCTTGGTCAATGGTAGGTTACGGGGGGACTCTTTGGAGAGATTCACCCATTGCTCACCTCTAAACCACAGCACAGTAGACTATATGATTACAGACATTGATCCTTTCTCTCTCAGCTCAGTCACTGTCAAGCCACTAACACCTCCGTCTGATCACAGCCAAATTACATTGCTCCTCCTAAGAATAGACATGGAAACAACTACACATTCACAGCCCAGTAATCTGTACAACATTAGAAATTCATACAGATGGGCCCAAAACAGCACAGAAGAATACAAGAAAGCAACCTGTAACCAAAATATCCAAACACTCTTAGATAACTTTCTGGATAGCACATTCACTCCCAGTAAAGAAGGCATCAATCTAGCAGTTAAAAACATCAACTACATATTCAGGCAAGCGGCAAAAGAAGCACAACTGAATTTTTTAATAATTTTTTTAAAGACCACAGATGACAACTGGTTTGATGCAGATTGTAAAATTATAAGGAAAAAGCTTAGAACACTATCCAACCAAAAGCACAGAGACCCAAATAATGGTGAATTACGCCTTCATTACTGTGAGGGTTTAAAGCTATGTAAAAACGTACACTCAGAACCAAACAAGCACAGTACAACAGCAAGTAGCTGACACTAATTGGGGAGTCAATAAACACAAACAACTTCTGGCAAAAATTTGTAAAAATTTAAATAAAACATCTAAACAAGACAACCCATTTTACAACAAATGCAGAATAATGCCAAAATCATGGGGAGTTGAAAAGATTAGAAAAAGCTATAAAGGACAATCAAAATCCATTGGACTCCTCAATTACTGACCAGGAGCACTGTAAGAAACTAAACTATTACTGACCAGGAGCACTGTAAGAAACTAAACTATTACTGACCAGGAGCTCTATAATAAACTAAACTATTACTGACCAGGAGCACTGTAAGAAACTTCAGGCCCTCAAATTAAAAAAAGCATACTAAATGAGATGCCCAAACTCACTAGTGCAAAATTTCAACTGGCTATATTAAAACTGTTTAATTTGATCCTGAGTGTAGGTTATTTCCTTGACATTTGGAATCAAGGACTCATAACCCAAATCTTTAAGAACGGTGACACATTTGTCCCTAACAATTACAGAGGCATTTGTGTGAACAGTAACCTGGGGAAGGTTCTGTAAATGTAAGAGTTCTAAACTTCCTTAATAAGCACAATGTCATGAGTAAAAGCCAAATTGGATTTATACCGAAACATCGCACAACTGATCATATTTACACCCAACACACCCTGATAGATCAACATGTCCACCAAAATAATATGTTTGCTTTATCAACTTCCAAAAAGCATTTCAAATCAAATCGACGTTTGTCACGTGCGCCGAATACAACAGGTGTAGGTAGATCTTACAGTGAAATGCTTACTTACAGGCTCTCATCAATAGTGGAAAAAAGGTATTAGGTGAACAATAGGTAAGTAAAGAAATAAAAACAACAGTAAAAAGACAGTGAAAAATAACAGTAGTGAGGCTATAGAAGTAGCGAGGCTACATACAGACACAGGTTAGTCGGCCTGATTGAGGTAGTATGTACATGTAGATATTAGAGGTCGACCGATTATGATTTTAACGCTGATACCGATATCGATTATTGGAGGACCAAAAAAGCCGATACCGATTAATCGGCAGGCATATATTAATAATATTTAACATAAGTAGACATGCCCTCATAATTGAATATAGCACATATAAAGCACCCACAAGCTACCGCTGGCTTAATACACAATCGTTGCGGGATGAATGAGTGAAGAATTACCAGCCAAGGATGGTCCATTTAAAAATCATTCCTTCCTCCCTCGCCCTGCAAGTGTATACTCATTAGACATCATCAGAAGCGTCCACTTCATTTGAGGGCTGAGAGGATAGGGTGTGTCTTGTGTTTGGACCGTAACCATTCCCTTGCACGCTCTTCTTCAAGGTTTTATGGCAGATTACAACGTATAAGTATATAGCTGCCACCTACTGAATTGGCAGTTTATCAGCCTACTATTCTGTATTATGAATTAATTACCTCAGTAGTGAAGGCCTAGACACGTCACAGAAATACAATCAATTGCAAGTCAAAATGTGATTGGTTCATTCCACTGTCACTCAAATTCTGCTATAATGCAGTGGAATGATAGAGGCCTCCTGTCCAGCTTCTGACGGCCTAGCCAATGGCTGGCTGAGCGAGCGAGGTTTTTCTACCCAGAGACCACCAAAGACACTCCTGATTGGATGTCGCTACCCAAACCGTATCTTAACATATACATTTAAAATTACAACTTGAATAGGGTAGGAATGCCCAAAGGATCCCATATAGGAAGAACGATTTTAAATATAGCAACTGATGCAGCCAGCACACTTACGCTCAAGCCGAGGAGTAGGGTTGCAACCTAGGGTAGATCCTTGCGTTCTGATCTCATAAGCACCCAAACTAACGATTAAAGTAAGCTTGCACACCTCACTGACTATTTTACTCGCCCTAGAAAAGATGGTTAGGCTATTTCCATGTTATCGAGAGCGTTAGTGACCAACTTCGCTGCTGGCAACAATTTAATTACGTTTTTTTGTAGACGTTTACTGACACCGGCCATATTCATCGTGTGTTGAGCGTTTGTAAATCCGTCAGTGATCTGCGCTCTGGCACATTCAGACGAGAGTGCTCTCAAAGCGGAGTAGATCGCCAGAGTGAATTTACATACGGACCCGTGGACAACTTCAGACATAATGCCCCTGACTCGCTCATAATTTGATTGATTTTTGGACATATTGTTTTGCCTAACAAGGGTTTTAATTACTCACTAATGACAACTTCACATCGAACTGGCACTGCTGTAGTTACTTACAATGATATATTAAACGCTTTCATAGGTGGTGAGTAGCGCCTCTCAAGATTATTTTAACGTCAACCCAAAACTATTTTGAGCAGCATGGCACCTCATTCATACATGTTGCTTCATCAATAACTATTGCAACCCGATATTGAGATTTGATAGGCCACTCACTGGAAGAAGGATATTCTTGTCAAATACAGTAATCACAGCAACGTGATGTATGCTCTTTTCGCTCAGAATTCCGTGTACAAAATATTTTTAATCAATACGACGTTTGAACTTTGTAACCCATCGACTTTACTTACCAGCGTTCAACAAGGGCGGTACACCCCTGTTGTTTATCTGGTGCACACGTGTGGCCACCATAGACATTGTAACCATCACCACGCGCAACACGGTAGAGGTAAGCCTACGACTAATTAGTTAATTTAGGCGTTAACTACATTTACTAACCCCGGTCATTTTCACTGCCAAGTTATCATAGTAATGTGTACTACATATTATTGCATTTGGGAGTTTAAACTTGTTCAGTTCCACGAATATCCATCCACATTGTAGAATTGCCCCTGAAATGTTTTAGGCTAATTCCAGAGAGATTGATAGACTGTTATCATTGTCTGAGATAGCTAGTACTTTTACAAAAGTATTAGCTATCAGAAATATTGATGAGCGGGTTCTCTTTTGACCTAGTCTATTTGATATTTAACAAACGTATTAGTAAACTATTTAATGGTCATACATGTTTGTGCTCACTGCTCAGCCATCTACTCAAGCATTTGAGGAAAGGGTTGGAGAAATGGCCCTCCACCATTCTGAGCCAGGTTCACTTTGAAAGTAAAACTTGGCAGAGAACATTATGCCTTTTTGTGGGAACGTGAGGGTAGCAAGGATGTCTTGCTTTAAGAATTTTGTATGCTGATATGGTATCATTTTGCTTCGTCCCTATACCAATCTTGTTTAGGCCAGCGGATCTCAAAGTGGGGTCCGCGGCTGAGGTACTGTAGGGGGTCTGCGGACAGCTCTATTTATTTATATTAGAGAAAGAAATTATATAAAGAATATATAAACCAAATGACATTTAAAAAATGGCCAGGCCTCCTGAGTGGTCGTAGCGGTCTAAGGCACTGCATCGCAGTACTTGAGGCGTCATTACAACCCCTGGTTCGATTCCAGACTGTGTCACAGTTGGCCGTGACCGGGAGACACATGAGGCGGTGCACAATTGGCCCAGCGTCGTCCGGGTTAGGGAAGGGATTGGCTGGCTGCGATTTTCTTGTCCCTTTGTGCTCTAGTGACTCCTTGTGGCAGGCCGGGTGCCTGGAAGCTGATCTCGGTCGCCAGCTGAACAGTGTTTCATTGGTGCAGCTGTCTTCCGGATTAAGCGAGCAGGGTGTCAAGAAGCAGTGCGGCTTGGCAGGGTTGTGTTTTGGAGGATGCATGGCTTTCGACCTTCGCCTCTCCTGAGTCAGTATGGGAGTTGCAGTGATGGGACAAGTCTGTAACTACCAATTGGGGAGAAAAAGGGGTTATAACATTTTATTAAACAAAAAATTCAACTAATTGTGACCAAGGTGGAAGAATTTGAGGGTGTAATACAACAACTTATTATAAATCTACTATGTATGTTCTTAACCCTGGGCAACATGGACCTGGCAGGCTCAAAGGGATACTGGGTATCCACAGTACTTTAACTCACCAATTATACATTAACTAACTACCTATATTCACCCCCAATTATTATTATTTTTTAAACTTTTTTCTTTTTTTCTTTGATGCACTGTAATTTAAGCTTTAAAAAATAATCTCCTAATGGCAAAATGTGTAGAATTGCAGGATATTAGCTTTAAAGCTGCAACAGCAAAACATCTCTGCCCTTTGATAATGTATAGAACTGCAGGAAAATTGCTTGAAAACTAACATTTTCTCTCCTTTAAAATGTTTATTCCCAGACCACAAGACTTGGTTCATCCAGCCATGCACTGCCAAAGTCATAGATAACAAATAGCATACAAGGAGATTTACTAACCCAAGTTGTTCTGATTATAAGAGGTCTCTGATGAATTTGCTATCACAAAAGGGGTCCCCGGCCCCAAAAAGTTTGAGAACCCCTGGTTTAGGCTATATGACTTGCCTGCCTGCCTGTCCCAGATACTAACTACCTTTAGCGCCTATTGATGAAGGTCCGGGGTACTTTTGTTCAGATCTCTGACGCTCGATCTAACTGTGGACACGCATCGCTTGCAGTACGGTTTTGGAAACATTAGTAACATATCTTCCATATCAGCGAGAAATCATTAAAAAAATGCGAAATAGTACACTTTCCTTAGGGTTAGTGTTCCTACACAGCCATATCCCCATGTTACAGCACGTGTTTACGGAAGACTGAGGCGGCCACCTGTGATAATTTGCTATCTAGCATTCTACGAACACCTGTGTAATGGAAGAAGGTTGCCAGAAATGTGTTTGAACTGCAAGTTTATATTTTATATTTGTGAAATTATTTTGATGTGATATGAAGTCAGGGGTGAAAGTAGATTTAATTTTTTACCGGTATGGGACACCCAAGCACGCACACTTTCTTTATTTATAGCCTAGGTGTATTCATAGAATCCCTATTAATATCATATGATCTCTGTGGGCCTGGTAGCCTCGGCCTAGTAAATATTTATATTACTTTCAACATGCATTAACTTTTTAATGTGGCATAAGCACAACCAGTCATAATGTTTTCTCTGATTGTTTGACAATCACTTCAGAAAGTTACTCCTGTAGACTCAACGCAAAATAATTTCATCATTCAAACAGTGAACTGTGCACCTGCAATTTGATGAATGCTGAGACGTCTGTTACAAAACAACTACATGTATTGTAATAACATTCTGCAATTATCATTAGGCCTACACTTGAAGCCTGAATTGATGCTTCCACAGTTGTCCACCAGTCCCTCAGTCACAGCCACTCATCTTTCCTTGGCACTTTGTGTAAATTGTGATAGGCTCATGTTTTACCGGTATGGTGTACCCCCACTATTTATTTTGCCGGGATGTCATATCGGCTTACTTCCACCCCTGTATGAAAGTAAAGGGCTTTATGTTTCTACAACTGTATCTCAACTCCTGTTTAGATGGAGTATTTCGCTGTTTTGGCTGCCAGAGCCAGTCTACCTCTGAAAATAACATAAAGGGTCCTTGGATCTTAAGGAGTCATTCTTGGGCTTGTCCCTCCCCCTCCACATTTTATTCCCTCACTGCTGACCTTTCCTCCATGTGTCACAACGACAGATGTTAGCTGTGTTTGTATGAATGAAACCCACTCAGCACTCTCTCTTGTCAGCTGCCAGAGTAAGGTTGTCACAAAGTAGTAGTGAAGGAATAGCCTACTCACTAACCTAGTCCCTAAAAACACTGCAAAAGTTTTCGCAACTAAAAAACAACCCATTTGGATTGTTCATTTTCAGGCTACCTTGTGCACTGCCATAACAGGCATGTTTCTTTGCCTGCTTGTAGTTTACATTCCTGTTTGTCTGGGCTTTCAGAGACTGTCCTTATGAGGTAGAAGCTGCCTCTAACCACAGGTCTGGGATCAGATTACCTTACTGCCTGACTGTAAATATTAGCGGGGGATAAAGAAGACACCTAACCCTTGAACAGTGATTGGGGTCAACCTCCACATAGTCTGTTCTCTCAGTGTCGGGTTGGGAAAGCATTCCCCCATCTCAGATTGTGCTGAAATGGTTTCTGTTAGAATAAATTAAGATTAGCATTCCTGAAACATTATTTTCTTAATGTAATTAAACTAATTGATTGCACCCAAATATACCATTTTAATTTAAGGGATTCATATAATCTACTATAAATATAGTACCGAGCATCCGATTTGAACCATAATTCTTCCTAACAATGAGTAAGACGAGGAATCCAATAAAATTATCAAAAGCCACCCATGTACCCCCCACGCCAATCCCACACCAACAAAAAGTATACAGTATCAGTTGTCTGTCTGACAAGTAGTATAGAGCTGTGGCTTGGAGTAGGCCTATTGTGTTTTCATCCCTTGTAATGTATTACCTGTGATTTTGTTTTTTTTCCTCTGTTCAGAGAAATTAGCCATTGAAGTCGTTTGCATTTATTTACCATAAATGAGGTGAAAGTACCAGGTTATCCCCACTAGATGCCACTGTTCCTGCCACAAACTTGTATCAATTTGGCTGGACTCTTGTGTTTATTAAATGGATCAGAACATTTTCTTTGCAACTTTGGGTACAAAAGCAATAGCATTTGTTCATGATAAAATAAATTGTGTGGTCATCCTCACAATTTAAGCCAATCCTCCACGAAAGCAATTCAGAACAGGGAAACAAAATTACATCACCAGATTCAGGAGGAATACATGTAATAGTATGAAAAAGCAATACTCCAAGCCGCAGCTCCATACTACTTGTTAGACATGGGGAACTGATACTGTATACTGGTTGTTGAGGTGGGTTTGGTGTGGGGGGGTCTGTGGGTGGCTTTCGTTGGATTCCTCATGTGTTACTCAATGGTAGGAAGAAGTTTGGTCCAAATCAGATGTTGGGTACAATATTTATTGAATATTATTTGAATCCAATAAATCAAAAGGGCCAATTTGGGTGCAGTCAATTAGCTTAATATCTCAAAAATAAACAAAATGTTACAGAAACAATTTTAAGAACAATTTGTGATGGTGGGTGTAATGGCTTGCTGAAATGACATTGAACGACTCCGAATAGATTTTATACAAGGTGTTTTGCTTCTATGGAAACGGTTGCTTGTGCACTTTACTGAATTCCTCATGAGGCAGTCGCATAATTCATTTGAATCCATATTTATTTTCTAATGATAAAAGTTGGTACAGTCAGGAAATTGGGATAAGTATCATACATCTATTTTTATTTTGCAGTTTCAAGAGGATGTCTGAATGCTCCCACTTCTACTCTTGGGATTACTACTGATATTGTGGCTATTCTGGATGATTAAGGTCAAGCAGATGCTGGAGAAAGGGGGGGAAATAGTGACTGGCTGTGGAACCCCTGCAGCTGCAGCACAGGAGGAGAGGCAAGCGGCCGATAGATCCGCTGCGGCTGCACACACCCCTGCTCCACCCCCTACTAAACAATCCACACCCATGGGTCTTGCAGCATCTACCTCAACAGATAGCGGGGACAACCGTCCCCTAACCCACATTGACCCCACTGTCGGTCCCATGATACCCAGGGCAGGGGGTTCCCAGGCTCCTCAGACCTCTTCGGAGGAAATGAATCACACACAGCCGTCCCTTCCCTTCGTTGTCCCTCAGCCTCCCAGTAGAACGATCAGGCCCAAACTCATCTCAGGCCTAGAAGCTCGACAAGCGCGCCCCAAGTTCATCCTGGGGGCATCGGAGGACAATTCTTCAGATGAAGATCTGCCTTTGACCATGAAACCCCCTACAGGTTTTGGTTCCTCTCAGGCAGTGGCCACCTCCTGCCTACGACAAACCGTATCAGCAACCTCAACCACCTTCTCCCCCCCACAGCAAGTTACATCAGTAACATCAACCCCTACCTCCCATGGCATGAGGTAGGCCATAGCATGTTGTGCAACTTCTTTTACACTGAACAAGAATATGAACGCAACATGCAAAGTGTTTGTCCTGTGTTTCATGAGCTGAAATAAAAGATCCCAGAAAAAGCTTATTTCTCCCAAATGTTGTGCACAAATTTGTTTACATCTGTTATTGAGCATTTCTCCTTTGCCAAGATAATCCATCCACCTTACGGTGTGGCATATCAAGAGGCTGATTAAATAGCATGATCATTATGCAGGTTCACCTTGTGCTGGGGACAATAAAAGGCCACTCTAAAATGTGCAGTTTTGTCACACAATACAATGCCACAAATGTCTCAAGTTGAGGGAGCATGCAATTGGCATGCTGACTGAAGGAATGTCTACCAGAGATGTTGCCAGATAATTGAATGTTAATTTCTCTACCATAAGCCACCTCCAATGTTGTTTTAGAGAATTTGGCAGTATGTCCAACCAGCCTCATTCCTGCAGTCAGCATGCCAATTGCACCTGTGTAATTATCATGCTGTTTATTCAGCTTCTTGATATGTCACACCTGTCAGGTGGATGGAATATCTTGGCAAAGGAGAAATGCTCACTAACATGAGCTCATGAAATGTGTACAACACGTAACATGTTGCGTTTTATATTTTTGTTCAGGATAGAATAAACAGGTTTAGACATCATTGTTTTCTCTACTCCGATGACATTGGAATTGTATTTAGTTCAGAACATGTTGATAGTGAATGCAAGTGCTTGCTCCATCAACCCAGTGTTAAGAATCAATGAATCATTCAGCAGATTAGCTCGTGACTTGTGAGGCTGCCTGTCAGTGCAGTAGTCTATGGGTATCAACAGAGTGCGCTGTTGTCCAAAAGGCAAGACCAATTGTTGGCCAGGCCTGAGGCAAACTTGCCAGCCACATTATGGTATTATTGCTGCCCCATGCTGTATCCACACAACCAGCTGCCTATGATCACCTGACCACAGCATGCATGCTGACAGTAACTTGTGTTATTGTCGCATGCCTCACCTCTCTGCACTTTTAATGGAACAAGTGTCGTTGACTTTGAGAACCAGGGTCTGAGTCCCAGGAGGGCACACAACAACATATTGTATGTGTGCTTGACAAATGTTTCTACATCCCTTGGAAGTTCTCTGCAAATACATTTGACTTGCTGTATGTTGCCTTTAGGCATAGAGCATGAGGCGCTATTGTTGATCTTTTTTTGGTGACATCACAATGGATATCTCAGGTAGTTGGTCAGCTGAGCATATCTAAGTCTACTTGACAGGTTCAGTTGGCTTTGAATGCCACAGTCCACTCTCAGCCAAGTTTTGAAAAGCTTGTTTGTTTGTACTCTTGAGCCACATGTGCAGTAATCACAACGGAGGTAAAACTGAAAGGGGAGAGAGGTAAGATAACACATGGAAAGCTTTCAGGAATTATAGTTTTTCCACATTGTGAAGTAGCAAAGGCCTATGAGTAGCACTGACTGACATGATGCCACTGTGTAGGCCTAGACATAACACCTACCAATTATGTTTTGACCATTTCAGTCAGTTTGCTACATGGAAGGATTAGCCTCCCACGTTTTTGTTTACGATATGCTAGAAGGTTATCATAAGCTATAGTTTGGTGGTTCGTGAAGGGACAAGTTAGTTGTATTTAACTTTAATGAGAACTTGATACATCCACTCTGTGTGTGTGTGTGTGTGTGTGTGTGTGTGAATGTGATTTTGTATGCGTGTGTGTGTGTAAGAGATCAGATAAGATTGTCAAACACGTCTACAAACCAGATCAGGGTTCAAATACTATTTAGGGTATTTCAATTACTTTGAAAGACATTTGAAAGTAAATATTTCAATTTGTTTTATTTTTAGTAGTAAATTGGAATGTGTTTGGAAATACGCAAATACACTGACTCATACACTATGTATTTGAAAATAGTATTTGAAATAAGTATTAGAAAATACTTTTAAATAGTAGGCTAATTTTCGGGAATTATTAGAAAATGCTTTCAAATACTTCCAATAGAGGTAGTTAAATTGAGGGCATGCTTAACTGAATGAACAGCAGAGACATAATGCAAGCATTAATATTTATGAAAACAGTTTAGAGAATGGAACCAACAGACTGCCAAATAGATATCCGGACTAACTATCTGCTTGGATGGTTTTTGCACCAACTTTTTTACTCATCACATATACTGCTGCTACTGTTTATCATCTGGCACTTAATTCCTAGTTGTATATACATATCTACCTCTTACCACCTTCTCCTGCACATCCACTCGGTATTGGTACCCCTTGGATATACACTACTGGTAAAAAGTTTTGGAACACCTACTCATTCAAGGATTTTTCTTGTAGAATAATAGGGAAGACATCAAAACTATGAAATACCACATGTGGAATAATGTAGTAGCCAAAAAAGTGTTAAACAAATCAAAATATGTAATATTAGAGATTCTTCAAATAGCCACTCTTTCCCTTGACAGCTTTGCACACTCTTGGCATTCTCTCAACCAGCTTTACCTGGAATGCATTTCCCACAGTCTTGAAGGAGTTCCCACGTAAGATGAGCATTTGTTGGCTGCGGTCCGATTCATCCCAAACCATCTCAATTTGGTTGAGGTCGAGTGATTGTGGAGGCCAGGTCATCTGATGCAGCACTCCATCATTCTCCTTCTTGGTAAAATAGCCCTTACACAGTGTGGAGGTGTGTTGGGTCATTGTTCTGTTGAAAAACAAATGATAGTCCCACAACCAGATGGGATGGCGTATCGCTGCAGAATGCTGTTAGCCATGCTGGTTAAGTGTGCCTTAAAAAATAAATGACAGATGCTGTCACAAGCAAAGCACTCCCACACCATAACACCACCTTCTCCACACTTCACGGTGGGAAATACACATGCAGGGATCATCCGTTCACCCACACCACATCTCACAAAGACACGGAGGTTGGAACCAAAAATGTCCAATTTGGACTCCAGACCAAAGGACAGATTTCCACAGGTCTCATGTCCATTGCTTGTGTTTTTAGCCCAAGCCAGTCTCTTTTTATTGGTGTCATTTCGTGGTGGTTTCTTTGCAGCAATTCGACCATGAAAGCCTGATTCACGCAGTCTCTAATGAACAGTTGATGTTGAGATGTGTCTGTTACTTGACCTCTGTGATGCATTTATTTAGGCTGCAATTTCTGAGGCTGGTAACTCTATTGAACTTATCCACTGCAGCAGAAGTAACTCTGGGTCTTCCATTCCTGTGGCAGTCCTCACGAGAGCCAGGTTCATCATAGCACTTGATGGTTTTTGTGACTGCACTTGAAGAAACTTTCAATGTTCTTAAAAATGTTCTATATTGACTGACATTCATGTTTTAAAGTAATGATGGATTGTTGTTTCTCTTTGCTTATTTGAGCTGTTCTTACCATAATATGGACTTGGTATTTTACCAAATAGGGCTTTCTTCTGTATACCACCCTACCTTGTCACATAACTGATTGGCTCAAATGCATTGATGAGGAAATAAATTCCACAAATTAACTTTTAACAAGGCACACCTGTTAATTGAAATGCATTCCAGGTGAAGCTGGATGAGAGAATGCCAAGACACTGCAAAGCTGTCATCAAGGCAAAGGGTGGCTATTTTTAAGAATCACAAATATAATTTGATTTGTTTAACACTTTTTTTGGCTACTACATGATTCTATGTGTAATTTCATAGTTTTGATGTCTACACTATTATTCTACAAAGCAGAAAATAGTGCAAATAAAGAAAAACCCTTGAATGAGTAGGTGTTCTAAAACTTTTGACCGGTAGTGTACCCAATATATACATAGATTGTTACTCATTGTGTGTCTATTATTACTTTTATCATTGTGTTTTACTTTTCAATTATTCCTGTATTTTCTTTCTCTATGCATTGTTGGGAAAACCTGTAAGTAAGCATTTCACTATTAGTCCACACATTGTTAACGAAGCACGTGGCAAATAAAATGTTTTTTTTTGTTGTTGACATAATAGGGCAACTATATGTGATTATACAGCTATACTAATCATGATCATTCACATTGTCTGCATAATTAGAATCTAACATTCATTTGCATGAGACAAAATCCACTTGATGGAAGGTTATTGCTCTAGTATCCTATGGTGCCAATGAGATCTATATTGCCACCAACTGGTCTGTTGTACCATCCTAAAGTGTCAGTGACATTATAGTCACACAGCTTCTAAGGACATACATAAGCTTTACATACCAAATGTCATTGCCCCATGACCATCTGTTCAGTTCCAGTAGCCAGTTGTTGCCCATTGTGGAATCATCTAACCCTCTGGCTCCTGAAATCCCATGAGCACCCGAGTCCAGAAGCAGTTTAGCTTACGTCAGAAATTAGCATTTCACAAGCCAGCTGAACCGTAAAAGAAGAAAACATCTGAGATGACTCAAACACTATCTAGCAAGCCCTCCTCTGCAACAATGTTATTGGGATGCGGGAATGTTATATTCGCCTTTTAATTGTAAATGAACTGTCATTTAATTTGGTGGTCACTACTTGTTTCCGATTCCAGGCGAGAGAATCTGTCTCATGTTTCTCACGGACTCGTAGTGACGTCACGCACCCAAGAAACCTCAACCAATCACTCAATGGATATTTATACCTTGAAATATATATTCAACCCAGTGTTGTAGTACTTGAGACCAGGTATTGAGTGACTTGGTATTGTCTCGGTGTCAGATACATTTGTACTCGATCTCGGACAGTGAGGACTTGTAATTTCTTCACGAGACCAGCGGAGTAAAAAACGAATCATCCGCTTCCATTCAGTCGGTGCCTAAAACAGCTTCGCCAGGCCCAATTTATACACTTCTTTCTTGAATCATTATATTAACAGACTTTATGTATATTATGGACATGTTTGCGCAGTGGCGAACATATAGGCCTTCAGTGTGTGACAGGTTTGTGATTCTGAAAGGACAGCAACCGTTATACCAGGGCACTCAGGAGAGTGCACTTTTTTTTTTTTACACAAAGGGTAAGTGGTGAAGTGGAGGGTATACACATGTATAAATCATATTTTTTCCTCCAGTGGGAATTGCTTATACTCACTACTTCATCCCTACTGATACATATCAAAGTAGTGTAGTGGAGGTATACGATTTATCATGTATGTAGTACAATAGTTAAATCATACAAAGTAGCCTACACAATCGCAAAGCACGTGAAATATATTCACGTGCGTTGCGCACACAGCCTAGTTTCGGCGGAATATCATTGCAGGCAGAAAGAGGAAACGGTTTTGGCATGGAGCAGCTCACAGAAGAATGACATCGGTCGCCGGTAGAGTAGGAAAGACGCTTCAAGTTATATCTACCAGTAAATTATAACTAAGGCAACAATGGGTATGAAAAAGTTTAGTCTGAAGTGTTTGTTAGTAGGCTATTTGTGATGCGTAATTGTCACCATGTGCTGTTTGCATCAGGGCGTAGACATGGATGGGGTGGACAGATGCCAACCCACTGGGGAGCCAGGTCCTGACAGGCCCACCGAATCAGATAGTCATTTAAGCATTGTGGTGGACTTAAACCATCAAGTTTTGTTATTGAAAAACAATCTAAAAAAACCTGAAAAATATACGATTTTTCACTCAGGGTGCCTTTGACGCAGGGCGGTCCGTTTTGCAACTTTTTGGCACCATTATAGTAGGCACCACTACACCAGTGTAGATTTGGTCTTGTTTTAGATTATTGACCTGCTGAAAGGTGAACTTGTGCCCCACTGTCTGTTGCAAAGCAGACAACCAGGTGCATGCTTGAAAATATTAAGAGGGGTACTCAGGGATTTGTTGTTGGATTTGCCCCACACATACTTTTTGTCCTGAATACAAAGTATTACGTTTCTTTGCCACATTTTTTACATTTTTACTTAAGTGCCTTGTTGCAACAGGATTCATGTTTTGGAATATTTTTATTCTGTACAGGCTTCCTTTTCATTCTGTAATGTAGGCTAGGATTGTGGAGTACCTACAATGTTGTTGATACATCCTCAGTTGTCTCATATAACAACTATTTAAACTAAATCTGTAACTGTTTTAAATTCACCGTTGGCCTCGTGATGAAATCCCTAAGCACTTTCCTAATTAATAACTTCACCGCTCAAAGGTATTTTCAGTGTCTGCTTGTTTTATTTTTTACACATCTACCAACAGGTGCCCTTCTTTGATAAGCATTGAAAAACCTCCCTTGTCTTTTGGTTGAATCTGTGGTTGAAATTCACAACTCAATTTGAGGGAACATAAAGTGTTTGTGGGGTACAGAGATGGGGTAGTCATTAAAAAATCCCGTTAACCACTATTATTGAACACGGAATGAGTCCATGCAATTTATACTGCACATTTTTACTACTGAATTTATTTAGACATGCCATAAAAGGGTTTGAATACTGCAGTAAACCGTTGGGTGGAGCGTGCAGAGATTGACACAGAGACAGGGAGGCTTTAGTCCGCAAAAACAACTTTACTAAGACAGAAAATAAATATATCAAAGAAATAACTTAGATTTTGCTCGGTCTTTCTTAACTGGCGTCCTTCTCTCCCGCGATGTGCCACCGTGCTCCTTTTATTTAGCCTCCACGGCTGGTTGGCGCTTTCCTCTAATTACCTCCACTTTGCTGTCCGTTTCGGGGTGCCCAGCTCCCGTATTCCCAGCAGAGGGAGCCAATGTCGCCTCACGTACCTCCCCTCTATTACCACCCGCGGGGTAGACCTCCTGGGATACCACAATACGTATTGACTCAAGACATTTCAGCTTAATTTCTTAATTACAAAACAATAATACAAGCAAAATTCCACTTTGACATTATGGGGTATTGTGTATAGATCAATGACACAATCTCAATTGACTCAATTTTTAATACAGGCTGTAATGCAACAGAATGTGGAAAAAGTCAAGGGTTCTGAATACTTGGGAGGCAATGTAAATGGACACGTGAAATCTGATTTTCTGATTGATCAGTAACTCAGCCATCTCTTAACCAATCCCCAAGCTTCCAAGATGGAGGAAAGTTTATCTTGATGTACCTTATTGGTCCTTCAGGAAAATGTGTTCAGTATGAGGAAAGACATCTACATACAAAGTTAAGTCTCTAGGTCAAACGGGGCAGCAGATATGAAGGTTTAAATGAGACTGCCTATAACAGCACCACCTATTGGCCAGTCAGTGCTGTTCTTTTTGACCAAGTTACTCATGGCCTCTAGTTTCTGTGTGCCGTGTTAGAACAAAAGTTACCAAACCTATGCTTGAGTTATTTGACCGTGTCAAGTGAAAAAAAAGATGATCCTAAGAGTAACAATAGGTTTCACAGCTTTGTTGTGAACCCGTAATTATGTTGTACTTACTGAAGTGAGCTATCCATTCAGACCAGCCTTACTGATTGTACCTCTGTATCAATTACACTTGATTTCGGGTCATATTATTAGAAAATACTCAAATACATATTTATTTGAACTCAGGTCTGCTACACACACACACACACACACACACACACACAGAGAGACTAGTGTTCTGTTCCCCGTTCCATATGGTTCTGTGGTTGAAGGGTGTTTTGATATGCCTGTGGGAGGGGTGAGGGAGGGCTTGGTTCATAGAGGAAGGGACTGGTGGAGGTTGTATTGTTTTTGTCTTAGATTTCAACTCCGCCATTCACACACCAGAGACTATCTGCCATGGAGGGTGATGGAAGTTTCAACTGCTGGTTTCAGTATCTCAGGTTAGTTTTTTCCTTTTGCTTTTTTTAAGGAGCCTCCTGTTTTTCTCTGATTCTTGGACTGCAGGTTTCAGACAACAGCTTATTTCAGGGTACGCGATTTCAGAACTGTATAATACTGTCCAGAGACCTGCTTTACCATGTTGTATACTTGATAGTTGGTTTGTCTGAGTTGGTAGACAGAATATGTAGTAAACAATGATGTCTGTTCTGTTGACATTGTGGCTATGGTTGAGTGTGTTATGTAACTGAGCAGTGCTGGTCTTGGCACATGTAACTCCTATAAAGAGGAAGTTAGGGAAATGACAACAATTCCTTCTCACAATTTGGCCCCACTCACCAGAGGGCAAATTGAACAAAGTAGTGGTGGAGCTTGACTAATGCACTTTCAGCACGGGAATATGAAACGCAACATGCAACAATAATTACGATTTTACTGAGTTAAAGTTCATATAAGGAAATCAGTCAATTTAAATAAATAAATTAGGCCCTAATCTATGGATTTCACATGACTGGGCAGGGTCACAGCCATGGGTGGCCCCTGCCTAGCCAATCAGAATGAGTTTTTTTCCCCCACAAAAGAGCTTTATTACATACAGAAATATTCCTCACTTTCATCAGCTGTCCGGGTGGCTGGTTTCAGATGAAGCCGGATGTGGAGTTCCTGGGCTGGTGTTGTTGTGAGGCCAGTTGGACGTACTGTCAAATTCTCTAAAACAACGTTGGAGGCGGCTTATGGTAGAAGTCTGGTGGACATTCCTGCAGTCAGCATGCCAGTTGCACACTCCCTCAAATTGAGACATTTGTGGCATTGTGTTGTGTGACACAACTGCACATTTTAGAATGGCATTTTATTGTCCCCAGCACAAAGTGCACCTGTGTAATGATCATGCTGTTTAATCAACTTTATGATATGCCACAGCTGTCAGGTGGATGGATTATCTTGGCAAATGAGAAATTCTCACTAACAGGGATGTAAACATTTCAAAGAAAAGCTTTTTGTGCATATGGAACATTTCTGGGATTGTTTATTTCAGCTCATGAAACATGGGACCAACACTACAAGTTGTGTTTACATTTCTAATCAGTGTATATTCAGCATAACTCACAAATAAAAGTACAATTTTAACAAATGTAGAACAATTTGTGAGCAAACGTTCAGAAATCCCTAACATTTACAACTGTGCATTTGCTGTGCTTTTTGGATAGCCTAACTAAGTTCAGGAGTAAAAATGTCCTTAACGAGTCACATAAGTTCCATGTTTAACATGATTTTGAATGACTAATCTCTGTACCCCAGACACAGTTATCTGTAAGATCCCTCAGTTGAGCAGTGAATTTCAAACACTGATTCAACCAGAAAGACCAGGAAGGTTTACCAATGCCTCGCAAAGAAGACCACCTATTGGCAGATAAAATAAATAAAAATAGCAGGCATTGAATATCTCTTTTGAGCATGGTGAAGTTAATAACTACACAAATTCATTTGCTGGAGAGGAAGGAAACCACTCAGGGATTTCACCGCGAGGCCAATGGTGACTTTAAAACAGTTACGGAGTTGAATGGCTGTGAGAACTGAGGATAGATTAACAACATTATAGTTACTCCACAATACTAACCTAAATGACAGAGTGAAAAGAAGGGAGCCTGTACAGAACACAAATATTCCAAAACATGCATCTTGTTTGCAATAAGGCACTAAATTTAAAACTGCAAAACATTTGGCTAAGAAATTAACTTTACATCCTGAATACAAAGCCTTATGTTTGGGGCAAATCCAACACAACAGATCACGGAGTACCACCCTAAATATTTTTAAGCATGGTAGTGGCTGCATCATGTTATGGGCATGCTTGTCATCGGCAAGGACTAGGGAGTCTTTTTTAGGATAAAAATAAATGGAATAGAGCTAAGCACAGGCAAAATCCTTTAGGGAAGCCTGGTTCAGTCTGCATTCCAACAGACACTGGGAGACAAATTCACCTTTCAGCAGGACAATAACCTAAAACACAAGGCCAAATCTACACGGAGTTGCTTACCAAGACGACATTGAATGTTCCTGAGTGGCCAAGTTACAGTTTTGACTTAAATCTACTTGAAAATCTATGGTAAGACCTGAAGACTTGAAAATGGCTGTCTAGCAATGATCAACAACCAACTTGATAGAGCTTGAAGAATTTTAAAGAATATACAAATATTGTACAGTCCAGGTGTGCAAAGCTCTTAGAGACTTCCTAGAAAGACTCACAGCTGAAATCGCTACCAACTGTGACTCTAAAATGTATTGACCCAGGGGGTTGAATTGTTAAGTAAATCAAAATATAGTAGTGTTTTATTTTTCATATTCTTTTCAACAAATGTTATAATTTTTCTTCCGCTTTGACAGAGTATTTTATGTAGATCGTTTACAAAAGATGACATTCATTTTAATCCCACCTTTGTAACACAACAAAATGTGGAGAAAGTCAAGGGGTGTGAATCCTTTCTAAAGAAACTGTAAATAGAATGTGTGTGTGTTTTCCACGGTGGTGCTGCCCATCACCCCTATAACAGTGCCACTTCATGTCCTGGCACAATCCCTGTCTCCAAAATAGATAACTACCTGGTACTATGTATTCCACCCCACCGGACCATTACGCATAGTGGTTGTGGAAACCATTCAAGACTTGGCTATACCAAAAGCACTTCACGCATAATCAATAATCACAGGTGTACAAGCAGTGAAAATCAGAAATTCACACTGACATGTAAATGCGCATGAAACAAGTTTTCTGAACATTTCGGTAAAGAGGCAGTGGGTGGCTTTAGCATGGACCCAGGAAGCCGACGGACAGGAATTCGCTACGCAGAGGAAGCTTCCAACCCTGCAAAAAGAACCTCTATCAGCCAATACTGTTGCATACATATGATCTGTAGTAGGCGCACTGTCTGGATGAATGCTTCATACAGCGACGTTACCAGGAGTAATGGCTGCATGACATTACAGAAATATTGAGGCTCACTCTCCCACTCCCCCCCCCCCCCTGAATAACGAGCCCAATGTCTCCTTTAATACTTCCCAAACAATTTGACCATATCATAAAAAAATCACAGGCACATCTTGATCACTGACCCACAACTGAAGAAGAAAAAAAAAAGTTTAAACAACACCTGCTGCTAGTAACAGACTCCGTGAGGGTGGTATGAGGGCCCAACGTCCACAGGTGGGGGTTGTGCTTACAGCCCAAAACCGTGTAGGACGTTTGGCATTTGCCAGAGAACACCAAGATTGTCAAATTCGCCACTGGCGCCCTGTGCTCTTCACAGATGAAAGCAGGTTCACACTGAGCACATGTGACAGACGTGACAGAGTCTGGAGATGCCGTGGAGAACGTTCTGCTGCCTGGACATCCTCCAGCATGACCGGTTTGGCTGTGGGTCAGTCATGGTGTGGGGTGGCATTTCTTTGGGGGGCCGCACAGCCCTCCATGTGCTCGCCAGAGGTAGCCTGACTGCCATTAGGTACTGAGATGAGATCCTCAGACCCCTTGTGAGACCATATGCTGGTGCGGTTGGCCCTGGTAATGGAATGATAATGTAGGCTATACCAACTGAAGGGAACTAACAGTAAATTGACAGTGTAATATGTGCTGTTATTAGGTCTACTGACGGTCGATGCTGATTGTGGCTAATATTTATCATGATAGAAGTAGGAAACAGAGAGATTCGGGGTAGCCTATAATTAAGACATTCAAGAGCTCTCATCCCTGTAAATTAAAAGGTTGTACGATTTTTCATTCTGCATAATGGCACAACATTTTATCAACTTCACTGTGGAAATGTTGACATGCTTCAGTTTGCCACCATGTGACTGGTTTCACATTTGTCACCAGCGATCATATGATCAAATAGATCTAAAACAACTGTCATTAATATTTTCAATCCCCTTATCCAAACAGATTACTCATTTACCTAGCTCTTATCAAGTTGTAAATTACAGTGCATAGAGAATGCTGTTATCGGGAAAAAAATATGCTTTTTCCACTTGCACTTGGAACCGGCAGGTTCGCTCAACCTTAATCATGGTTTCCTCTTGCATATAGGTGGTGGCGTTATGAGGGAATTAAGTCAAGGTCAGAATATGTCATATCTGTAGACACATTTCCACTACATCTTAATTTTTTCAATCTCTACCCCTGAATGAATAGTAAGTGAATAGCATGCTATTCTCATGCTTAAGTTCAAAATATGCATAGAGAGAAAAGGGAATGAAGTTCCATTTACATGTGCTTAAATGGGGTTGGAATCGGGGGTACGTAATGGTCATGTGGGGTGAAATATGTCCTTTTGACCTGACGATGAAGATGTGGATCAAAACATTGTCAATAAAGGTGGTTATGTGGGGGCATATTCTGTGCCTTTCATGGGCCTTTTTGTTATTTTCTACAATTGATGCGACATGAGAATCATATACATCACACACACACACAGGCCCCGTGGTCTCCTGATCCCAAGTTTACTATTTTCAACTAGGTGTACTCACATACAGTACCAGTCAAGAAAATTGGACACACCTACTCATTCAAGGGTTTCTTTATTTTTTACTATTTTCAACATTGTAGAATAATAGTGAAGACATCAAAACTATGAAATAACACAAAAGTGTTAAACAAATCAAAATACATTTCATTATTGAGGTTCTTCAAAGTAGCCATTGATGACAGCTTTGCACACATTTCGCATTCTCTCAACCAGCTTCATGAGGTAGTCACCTGGAAAACATTTCAATTAACATGTGTGCCTTGTTAAATTAACTTTTAATGTGTTTTATGCATTTGAGCCAATCAGTTGTGTTGTGACAAGGTAGGGGTGGTATACAGAAGATAGCCCTAGATCAAGTCCATATTATGGCAAGAACAGCTCAAATAAGCAAAGAGAAACAACAGTCCATCATTACTCTAAGACATGAAGGTCAGTCAATACAGAACTTTGAAAGTTTCTCCAAGTGCAGTCTCAAAAACCATCAAGTGCTATGATGGAATTGGCTCTCATGAGGACCGCCACAGGAATGGAAGACCCAGAGTTACTTCTGCTGCAGAGGATAAGTTCATTAGAGTTACCAGCCTAAATAAATGCTTCAGAGTTCAAGGAACAGACACATCTCAACATCAACTGTTCAGAGGAGTCAGGCCTTCATGGTCAAATTGCTGCAAAGAAACCACTACTAAAGGACAACAATAAGAAGAGACTTGCTTGGGCCAAGAAACATGAGCAATGGACATTAGACCGGTGAAAATCTGTCCTTTTGGTCTGATTAGTACAAATTTGAGTACATTTTTTTTGGTTCCAACCGCTTTGTAGGTGAGCAGATTATCTCTGCATGTGTGGTTCCCACCGTGAAGCATGGAGGAGGAGGTGTGGGGGTGCTTTGCTGGTGACAC
Organism: Oncorhynchus masou masou; assembly: GCF_036934945.1. Classification (NCBI taxonomy): domain Eukaryota; kingdom Metazoa; phylum Chordata; class Actinopteri; order Salmoniformes; family Salmonidae; genus Oncorhynchus; species Oncorhynchus masou. Next base: position 18,884,454 of record NC_088212.1, read on the forward strand.
AGTCAGTGATTTATTTAAAATTCAAGGCACACTTAATCAGCATGGCTACCACAGCATTCTGCAGCAATACGCCATCCCATCTGGTTTGCACATAGTCCCACAATCATTTGTTTTTCAACAAGACAATGACCCAACACACACTTCCAAGTTGTGTAAGGGCTATTTGGCCAAGGAGAGTGATGGAGTGCTGCATCAGATGACCTGGCCTCCACAATCACCCGACCTCAACGCAATTGAGATGGTTTGGGATGAGTTGGACTGCGGAGTGAAGGAAAAGCAGCCAACAAGTGTTCAGCATATGTGGGAACTCCTTCAAGACTGTTGGAAAAGCATTCCAGGTGAAGCTGGTTGAGAGAATGCCAAGAGTGCGCAAAGGTGTCAAGGCAAAGCTGGCTACTTTGAAGAATCTCAAATATAAAATATATTTTGGTTTCTACATGATTCCATATGTGTTATTTCATAGTTTAGTTTTTGTCTTCACTATTATTCCAGAATGTAGAATATTGTTTTAAAAAATTAAGAAAAACACTTGAATGAGTAGGTGTCAACTTTTGACTGGTACTGTACGACAGTTGTTAGAAGGATAGTTGCCTTTATAAATACTGTTAGTAAAGCACATCCGATAAGGTCATCATAGGCTTAGCCTACCATTACGCACAGATTTGCTCCTCCCGATTCTGAAAGTTCCTTTCCTCATAATAGCCAAGACATAGCTGTTCGACTCGCTAAGCTATTAGGCTATGAAAGCGTTCTTCTTCGCAGCAGAACACATTTTGAGAGCAGACTTAACCCCAGGTCTCTTCGTAGTCAGTGACCGTGCCAAAAGTTTCTTAATTTGGTTGTGTTGCTCGTAACGTACCATGGCCGTTAGTGTAGCAGGACGTTGCCGGGGGCAAACTTGGTGTGTGTGTATGGTCCCGTCCACTTGAACCACATATACTATACAGTGCATTCAGAAAGAATTCAGACCTCTTGACTGTTTCCCAATTTTGTTCTGTTTCAGCCTTATTCTAAAATGGATTTTAAAAACGACACACACTACACCATAATGTCAAAGCAAAAACAGGTTTTTAGACATTTTTGGAAATGTATTACAAATAAAAAAAACTATACCTTATTTACAAGTATTCAGACCCTTTTGCTAAAAACATTGAGCTCAGTTGCATCTGGTTTCCATTGATCATCCTTGAGATGTTTCTACAACCTTGATTTCCATCATGTGGAACTGGAATAGTACAAACTACTTATTTTCCTTGTTTGAGAAACGTGTGGTTGAGACAGAGATATATATGTTAAAAGTGTATTGGCTCCAAATTTCAATGACTTAAAACCTCAAACCAACTAAATTGTAGATATTCATATACAAATATTGAAAGCATTTAATGAAAACTAAAAGGTGTCCAACATTAAATATGGTCTAATTTACATTGTGTAATTAATTTCCTGATGGTCCCTAACTAGCCCTGGAGATATGCTATCAAAAGTCAAACCAAGTTTGCTATGGTCGCACAACAGCCAGCTGAAGCTAATTGGCAAAAGAATTTGGCTAACTTTTCCCATCTGCAAACACCCTCACACACATGAGCCATCTGCATCGAACCCCAACCCAAAATCAACTCAAGCTGTAAAAGAAAGCAGAAACGAACCATAGAGTGTAATACAGCCATCTTCCCACAGATCTTTGCTTAGCACGATAGCCTCTTTCAACAAACCTTTCTCATCCACATTGCTGGTGACTTTAGGTGTCATGACTCATGACCACTACAGAAGTAGTGCCATCAACAAGAACTCCTCACCGTCTCTTTTCAATGTGACACAGGATCGATAATATGTTTGTTAAAGGACACATTATGATACAGGTTTAAAGGTTGTGAACTTAGTCGCTGTAACATTTTTGATATCACTGACAACTTCAACAGGGAAGCTGTATTTACACTGAAAAGAGAGGTGTGGGGGGGCATGTAATCAATAATGGCACACTAGCTGTACTATTTTGTTTTCTCTGTAATAGTAGTCAATAGAACAATGATGGGTTCAATGCCCTCTTGTCCAGCTATTTTAGACCTCAGGAAGCAATTTGTGAGTTTGTTTACTTGACTGTTGTGCTGCTAAAGGCACTTGAAGGCTGAGTGTGGCATTCCAGTTGGTCTTGGTTAGCTAGCTACAGGGCCTTCACTAAGTATTTACACCCCTTGACTTTTTCCACATTTTGTTTTACAGCCTGAATTTAAGGTGGATTAAATAAAGATTTTGTGTTACTGGCCTACACACAATACCCCATCATGTCAAAGTGTTTTTGTAAATGTATAAAAAAATGAAAAGCTGAAATGACTTGAGTCATTCAAACCCTTTTGTTATTACAATCCTAAATAGGTCCTGAATACAAAGTGTTATTTTTGGGGCAAATCGAACAACGCATCACTGTATACCACTCTTCATATTTTCAAGTATGGTGGTGGCTGCACCGTGTTATGGGTATGCTTGTAGTCGGCAAGGACTAGTGCGTTTTTGAGGGGATAAAAAGAAATGGAATAGAATTAAGCACAGACAAAATCCTAGAAGAAAACCTGGTTCAGTCTGCATTCCAACAGACACTGGGAGACAAATTAACCTTTCAGCAGGATAATAAACTAAAACAAGGCCAATGATACACTGGAGTTGCTTACCAAGACAACATTGAATGTTCTTGAGTGGCCTAGTTACAGTTTTGTCTTATATCGGCGTGAAAATCTATGGCAAGATTTGAAAATGGTTGTCTAGCGATGATAAACAACCATCTTGACACAGCTTGAATTAATTTTAAAATAATAATGTGCAAATATTGTACAATCTAGGTGTGCAAAGCTCTTAGAGACTTTCCCAGAAAGACTCACAGCTGTAATTGCTGCCAAAGGTGATTCTAACATTTATTGACTCAGGGGATTGAATACCTATCTAATCAAGATATGTTAGTGTTATATGTTTCATACACAGTACCAGTCAAAAGTTTGGACACACCTACTCATTCAAGTTTTTTGTAAAAATGTGTACTATTTTCTACTTTGTAGAATAATAGTGAAGACATCAAAACAAATAACACATAGGGAATCATGTAGTAACCAAAGAAATATATTTGAGATTCTTCAAAGTAGCCACACTTTTTGTCTTGATGACAGCTTTGCACACTCTTGGCATTCTCTCAACCAGCTTCATGAGGTAGTCACTTGGAATGCATTTCAATTAACATCTGTGTCATGTTAATTTGTGGAATTCCTTTCCTTCTTAATTAGTTTGAGCCAATCAGTTGTGTTGTGACAAGGTCGGGGTGATATACAGAAGATTTCCCTATTTGGTAAAATACCAAGTCCATATTATGGCAAGAACAGCTCAAATAAGCAAAGAGAAACAACAGTCTATCATTACTTTAAGACATGAAGGTCAGTCAATCCGGAAAATCTCTAGAACTTTGAAAGTTTCTTCAAGTACAGTTGCAAAAACCATCAGTCGTTATGATGAAACTAGCTCTCATGAGGACCGCCACAGGAAAGGAAGACCCAGAGTTGCAAGCAAGCCTACATTGACCAGAAAACGGACAGCTGAATTTCTAACGTTTTTAGTCAGATAATGTTACAATTTCCTACTTCCACACCTTTCGGGAAAGATTGTGTTGTCCTGCAAACAATTCACAGATTTAAAGAGGATTTGCAACATTTCTCATCAGCTGGCTTGCAGATCACCAATTAAATTTGTACATTAAATAGTACCTGCAAAACACCAGTCTCAACGTTAACAGTGAAGAGGCAACTCTGGGATGCTGGCCTTCTAGGCGGAGTTGCAAAGAAAAATCCATATCTCAGACTGGCCAATAAAAAAAAGATGGTAAGATGGGCAAAAGAACACACACACTGGACTGAGGAACTCTGCCTAGAAGCCTAGCATCCCGGGGTCGCCTCTTCACTGTTGACGTTGAGACTGACGTTTTGCCAGTTGAGGACTTGTGAGGTATCTGTTTCTCAAACTAGACCCTCTAATGTACTTGTCCTCTTGCTCACTTGTGCACCGGGGCCTCCCACTTCACTTTCTATTCTGGTTAGGGCCAGTTTTGCGCTGTTCTGTAAAGGGAGTAGTACACAGCGTTGTACAAGATCTTCAGTTTCTTGGCAATTTCTCGCATGGAATAGCCTTCATTTCTCAGAACAAGAATAGACTGACGAGTTTCAGAAGAAAGTTATTTATTTCTAGCCATTTTGAGCCTGTAATCGAACCCACAAATGCTGATGCTCTAAGTACTCAACTTGTCTAAAGAAGGCCAGTTTTATTGCTTATTTAATCAGCACAACAGTTTCAGCTGTGCTAACATAATTGCAAATGATCACTTAGCTAATCCAAGTTGATCATTTTAAAAGGCTAACACAACGTGCCATTGGAACACAGGAGTGATGGTTGCTGATAATGGGCCTCTGTACGCCTATGTGGGCGCAGGGTAGCCTAGTGGTTAGAGCGTTGGACTAGTAACCGGAAGGTTGCGAGTTCAAACCCCCGAGCTGACAAGGTACAAATCTGTCGTTCTGCCCCTGAACAGGCAGTTAACCCACTGTTCCCAGGCCGTCATTGAAAATAAGAATGCGTTCTTAACTGACTTGCCTGGTTAAATAAAGGTAAAAATAAATAAATAAATGTAGATATTCCATAAAAAATCAGCCGTTTCCAGCTACAATAGTCGTTTACAACATAAACAATGTCGCCACTGTATTTCTGATCAATTTGATGTTATTTTAATGGATAAAAAATGTGGTTCTCTTTCAAAAACAAGGACATTTCTAAGAGACCCCAAACTTTTGAACGGTAGTGTATGTCATAGCTGACACCCCATTCTTTTTGCAGAATTTAAAAAAATCTTAATTTGGAGGAGATACAGTATTTAAGAGTTTTTGGACAACATGTTCACATGAAAACTTGAGGGAGATTTTATCTTAACTCCATCACCAAAGTTTGCATTGGCACAGTTCTTCCACTAAATTAGTTTAAGAACATTTTTCTTTTCAAATTGTTAAAAATAGTCCCTTTGCATAGAATTGTATGGTTTGTTCAACTTTGAAATCATTGTTTTTTTGTTTGGTATGAGTGAAAACATAATTCCATTACCTTGGAATTACCCCTGTATTGTTTAGTGTTTGATCATTCTCGGTAGTGAACATTATATTGTTTTATTGTGCCCCCTGTCACTCTTCAATAATATAGGCAGATATTCTGAAAGTCTGGCTTCTAATTGAGTCATTATGTGATAATTTTGAACTGAAAACGAAAACCCATATCCAGGTTACTTTTAACTGACTGCAGTTCAAAATGTAAGAAGTCACTTGCACATCTGAGCTATCTTGTTGCAGTTACATGGTAACATAGAGAGAACTTTAAAGAAAAGAGAAACCTGCACACTGCTCTTGTTAGTATCACACTTTTTTAAATTGATGCTTACTTGTCAGCTTAACTGAGTGCAGTTAGTATTGTTTCCATTAGCATATATTTTTCATATGAACTTGGTCCATGTGAACATTTTGGTGGTTGTGCACAATGGAGAGATGGTAAAATGCTCTGCCACTGCTGATAGGATTAAGGGCTTGTGTAACTAGGCTATGTATTTTTGATGATAACACATTAACCTTTGATTGTCTTTGTGGTCTGGGAGCATTGTTTATACGTGCAGTACCAGGCATGTCTGCGGCACCTCTGTAGGTAACTGAGAGGATTAGCATGTGTGTTGTATTGTAGCCTGTCAGATCGCAGAGTTGAAACATTTGTCTGTCACGGTAGACTGAACACCTTGCTTAGGATATGGCTGACAAAATGTTTGGCTCACAGAGAAGGTAAGACATGCACTTGTGACTTGAGCTGTGACAGCACAACCATTACCCTCTGTAGAGACTGAACTTTGGCTGATTGCTGTGACGGTCCAATGCTGCTGTTTCCTCCTTGTTCTGGGTTTGGCCCGTGAGTCCTATGTTGGTGAACTTGCTTGCTGGACGGGAATGTTCTTCTAGAAGTCCTACGTCCTAATTTACCGTGACCTACTTTACATGATGCAGAGATTTGTCCCAACACAGAAATGACTGATTGCCAGTTGCTTAATGTTTTACTTGAGTTGTGCGTATGAAATATTTATAAAAAGCGTGAGGCATTGATGCGTTTGTGCTCTTGGACTACCACTTGTATGTTTTCTCTTTCCAGGCCTAGCATGTCTCACCCACATCTGGTGAGGAAGGGTCGCGAGCACCGAAAAATTGAGCTGCAAAGAGACTTCACCGTGGCCTCGCCGGCTGAGTTTGTCACCCGCTTCGGAGGAACCCGTGTGATAGATAAGGTAAGATATCCCTCCCTGTCTGTCTGTGCCTTTTTTGGATGCGTGTCACTGAATGTGTGTCTCCCTTGACTAAACTCCTCATTAAGCTATGAGCAACAGACAACAAAATAGTGTCAAAAGTTGAGTTGAGTACTGTTTACTTTCTTCTCTTTTTTATTTTTGTCTCTCTTTTTCTATACTTTTTTCTCTCTCTCTTTGTCTCTCTTTCTTTCTCTCTCTCCCACTTTTTCTCTTTCACAAGGTGCTGATAGCTAATAATGGCATAGCGGCGGTCAAATGTATGCGTTCCATCCGCCGTTGGTCCTACGAGATGTTCCGGAATGAGAAGACCATCCGTTTTGTAGTGATGGTCACCCCTGAGGACCTGAAAGCGAACGCAGGTCAGTGAAACATGTTTTAGCAGGTCATCATCATCAGCTCCAGATGGTTGTTCATCATTGTGTCTCTTGGCAGATCTGTTAGATAAAGTCGACAGCGAGTCACTCAATTTTTTCTGTGTGAACTTCTCACGAATAACTAACTGTATGTGTGTGACTCTTCTATAGAGTATATCAAAATGGCGGACCACTATGTACCCGTACCCGGCGGCGCCAACAACAACAACTATGCCAACGTAGAGTTGATAGTGGACATCGCCAAGAGGATCCCTGTACAGGTCAGACGGTGCTCCTCCATCTCCATTCTCACCCACAGGAGAATTTGTTTTTGCTTAGAAGGGACATTACCAATCCCAAATCAAGTCCCAATGTCCTATGATGGGTGGACCGGCGGCCATATTGAGTGCACCGATGAATTTTGCTGTCAAATTGGTCTGAGAGGCTTTGTCTCTTCTAGTAATTATATTTTCATGGCTCCCACTCTGATCTCGGTTTTCTTATTGTTCACAGGCGGTCTGGGTTGGATGGGGTCACGCCTCTGAGAACCCCAAACTGCCTGAGCTCTTGGACAAGAACGGAATCTCCTTCTTAGGTACAGCCCGGCATGAAGCCGTTTGTGGATGATTGGATGGTTAACTCGCATTACAACACAAGCACCATTCATTGTGGTGTGTTGATGTAGATATGTTTATATTTATATATTTTTTTGCCTGTGTCTCAGGGCCATCCAGTAAGGCCATGTGGGCCCTGGGTGATAAGGTGGCCTCCTCCATCGTGGCCCAGAGCGCAGACATCCCCACCCTGCCCTGGAGTGGATCAGGTGATATAGCCCCCTGCCCCACACTTACCCCCAGACCTCCCCCATCCATCCATCCTTGCATCTTAACCCCTTCCCCACACCCCTAGTTTTAGGACTCTGACTGGGTGACTGACTGTTGTTTTTTTTACACTAGCGGTTTTGAAGATGATTCTGTTCTATTCTATACTCTGTCATAACAGTGTATTTGTCCTGAACTAGGTTTCATGTTATTTTCTCTTGCGTGTGCTGTAGGTCTGAGAGTAGACTGGACAGAGGATGACCAGAGGCTCGGCCACGTGATCAGCGTGCCTCCAGAGGTCTACGTGCACGGCTGCGTGCGTGATGTTGACGTTGGACTTGCGGTAAGCATCTCCACACCATCGCCAATGCTGAAACCATTGAGACATCCTTTGCAGCAAATGACAAGTAGTCACTGGAGAGGTATTTAATTCACTCGGTTTGTATTGATGTCCTTTAAGATGTCTGAAACGGTGGATTTCAATGTGTTTCTTTCCCGAGCAATGGAAATGCTGTCCCTAACTCTCTTTTAAACCAAGGTTCATAAACAGTGGAGCAAACTGAAGATGAAACGCGTTGGTTTTAACAATAAAATATTTGATTTCAAGTTCAGGGTTGCTGAATATCCTTTCGTCTGCAATGTGCTTTCTCCTGAAAGGGAGCAGACAGAATTGGCTACCCGGTGGTGATAAAAGCGTCAGAAGGAGGAGGGGGTAAGGGCATCCGGAAGGTGGACAACGCTGAGGACTTTGCCAGCTTCTTTAGACAGGTTTGTGTCATTGCATTTCGCACGCAGGCACACACACACACACACACACACACGCAGGCACACACACACATTTTAATACTTTATTTGAATCCACATCCACACAGCTAGGCTGCCCATAACACCTGACACACACGCACGCACACACACACATTTTAATACTTTATTTGAATCCACATCCACACAGCTAGGCTGCCCATAACACCTGACATGCACGCACACACACACATTTTAATACTTTATTTGAATCCACATCCACACAGCTAGGCTGCCCATAACACCTGACACGCACGCACACACACACATTTTAATACTTTATTTGAATCCACATCCACACAGCTAGGCTGCCCATAACACCTGACACGCACGCACACACACACATTTTAATACTTTATTTGAATCCACATCCACACAGCTAGGCTGCCCATAACACCTGACACGCACACACACACACACACACACACACACACACACACACACACACACACACACACACACACACACACACACACACACACACACACACACACTGCATGAGATGTCATGTCCATAATTAGCACAATTTTGTGTTACCCTCATCTAATACAAATCGATGGATCCATACATCTACAGGTGCAGTCGGAGGTGCCTGGCTCGCCCATCTTCGTCATGCAGTTGGCCCAGCATGCCCGTCACCTGGAAGTCCAGATCCTTGCCGACCAGTATGGCAACGCAATCTCCCTGTTTGGCCGAGACTGCTCCATCCAGCGGAGACACCAGAAGATCATTGAGGAGGCCCCGGCCACCATAGCATCTTCCACCACCTTTGAGCACATGGAGCAGGTGAGACACAGAGGGCCTTTCCTTGTCGTTGTGTTCTCCATTGTAATGACGATTCTCCCCTTTGACATTTAGATACTTGTTTTTCGGCCATTTCACTATTCCATAGTTGTGTTCATTAGGGCACACAACGGAAAATGTAGTCCCTCCCTGTTTTAGTCAGTTATCTTCCTCTTGGTGCCTAATGAACACAAGCCCCCTCCCCATGTCAGTATGCAGTGCGGATGGCTAAGATGGTGGGCTACGTGAGCGCAGGCACCGTGGAGTACCTCTTCTCTGAAGACGGGAGCTTCCACTTCTTAGAGCTCAACCCCCGTCTGCAGGTAGAACACCCCTGCACAGAGATGATTGGGGATGTCAACCTGCCTGCCGCCCAGCTACAGGTACGCAGCAGCCAGAGGTCAGGGTTTAATCTCGTCCTTTGGCTTAGTTAATGATCGCATTCCATTTTTTTCCGCAATCTCAGTAAAATGTCATATTAATGTGGTTGTTGAGATGTTCTGAAAGCTTTAGGAACGGTGAATAGTTCCTTGGGAATAAACCATGTTAACTTGGTCTTTCTCCTTTGTAGATAGCTATGGGGATCCCCCTCCACAGGATCAAAGACATCCGCATGCTTTATGGAGAGGCCCCTTGGGGGGACACCACCATCAACTTTGAGGCCCCCGACTGTGTACCCAGTCCCCGGGGACACGTCATCGCGGCCCGCATCACCAGCGAGAACCCAGACGAGGTGTGCATTCTACAGGGCTGGCCGGCCATATTCTTAACAAGTGATGGCATGGGTTCTGCAGGCTCACAACTGACCTGTCCTCCCTCCTTGTCACTCGCAGGGCTTCAAGCCCAGCTCGGGCACAGTGCAGGAGCTCAACTTCCGCAGCAGTAAGAACGTGTGGGGCTACTTCAGTGTCGGGGCTACCGGGGGTTTGCACGAGTTTGCTGACTCCCAGTTCGGCCACTGCTTCTCCTGGGGGGAGAACCGAGAGGAGGCCATTTCGTGAGTCCTTCCTTGCCTTGTTGTGTTGTAGACAGTTATTCTGATGAAGTCCCTATCGACCGCTAGCCCCTACTCCCTAACCACTTCTGTAGACCTGAGGATAGGATAGGTGGATGCAATATGGTGACATTTTCACCTGGCCAATCAGAACCCCAATCAGTGGTTAGAGCGTTGGACTAGTAACCGGAAGGTTGCAAGTTCAAACCCCCGAGCTGACAAGGTACAAATCTGTCGTTCTGCCACTGAACAGGCAGTTAACCCACTGTTCCTAGGCCGTCATTGAAAATAAGAATTTGTTCTTAACTGACTTGCCTAGTTAAATAAAGGTAAAATAAAAAATAAATAAAAAAGAAGGCAAGATGAAGCTATTATCAAAGTGCTCTCAGATCTACATGAGTGATTTGGGTGTATGGGCTTAGATCCATTTGGAATTCTGCATGAGTTGGTGGTTTGTGTGTTGGTGTCTTACCGTACCTGGGGTGTGATAGTGGTGGTGGTTACTGTGTGGTGGCGCAGGAACATGGTGGTGGCCATGAAGGAGCTGTGTATCCGAGGGGACTTCAGGACCACGGTGGAGTACCTCATCAAGCTGCTGGAGACAGAGAGCTTCAGGAACAACGACATCCACACCGGCTGGTTGGATAATCTCATCGCAGATAAAGTTCAGGTAGAGGACCCTTGTGGAATATGAACATAAATCTTTAAAAAAGTCAATCCTGTAAGACCGACAGTTGGTTAAAAACAAATCTCCAACGTCTGTGTGTGTGAAAACATCTCCAACGTGTGTGTGTTCTCCCTGAAGGCGGAGAGGCCAGACACCATGCTGGGCATTGTCTGCGGGTCGTTACACGTGGCGGACTCTAGTTTCAGGAAGAGCATGTCCGACTTCCTGCACTCACTGGAAAGGTGGCCTACTATAGCCCAATTCACATTCTCACCCCCCTTTCTCCCTGAAGTGTGCAATTGTTACTTCCCCCTCAAGGCTGAAAAAGTATTGGATTGGCATGGAGTTAGATGGAGTGTTTTTCTCCCATATTTGTTACATCCAATCCAATACTTATAAATCCTTGAGGGGGAGAAGGAAGATAATCTGAATATCACCTTTGTCGGTGTGTTATTGCTGTGAAGTTGTACACCTGTCTAAATCCAGTATATGAAATGTCCTTCTGTAGGGGCCAGGTGCTGCCTGCAGCCAGTTTGCTCAATACTGTCGAGGTGGACCTGGTCTATGAGGGGATCAAATACTGCCTCAAGGTACGAAGACCTCTCATTACACCTGTCTCATTCTCTGTCATGGCTTGATCTTATCCTCTCAGGGATAAGTGCTTCTACATCTGCTTTGCTGTTTGGTGTTTTTGGGCTGGGTTTCTGTACAGCACTTTGTGACATCTGCTGATGTAAAAATGGCTTTATAAATACATTTGTTTGATCAGGGGCGAATCCTAATTTCAGTCAAATTTTCACTTAGTCTCCTATTGACATCAATGCATGACTAAGTAAAAATTCATTTCAAGTGGAAGTTAGGATTCGCCCCTCAGAGTTATCAACCAATAAGAGTTCAGCATTGTTTGTGACTGACAGGTGGCTCGCCAATCCCCCACCACGTACGTTGTCATCATGAATGGCTCGGACATTGAGATCGATGTCCATCGGCTGAGTGACGGCGGCCTCTTGCTCTCCTACAACGGCAGCAGCTACACCACCTACATGAAGGAGGAAGTGGCCAGGTGGGACTTTCTTTCGGGTGGATGGATGGGCCATTAAGACAATTCTTTTGCCATCATGAACGTATGTATTTGTAACCCTCTAGCTACCGGATCACTGTTGGCAACAAGACGTGTGTGTTTGAGAAGGAGAAAGACCCTACAGTGCTGAGGTCGTCCTCTGCTGGTAAGCTCCTGCTGTACCTGGTGGAGGACGGAGGCCATATCTGTGCAGGGAACTCGTATGCAGAGATCGAGGTGAGCGAGGAGTCCATGAAAACCTACTGTATGTACAGGTTTGGTTTTCATAATTAGATAATCGTTACATGGGTAGTCAGTCTTGTTTGTGTGTGTGCATGTGCCGACTGACTCCTGCGGTGCGTCTGCAGGTCATGAAGATGGTGATGACACTGACAGTGGTGGAGTCTGGCTGTGTCCACTATGTGAAGAGGCATGGGGCGATGCTGGAGCCTGGCTGTGTGGTGGCACGCATGGACCTGGACAACCCCAGCAGCATCCATCCAGCAAGTCACTCCCTCACCTACTTCAATACAACTCTATGGCTGCATCTGAACTGGCACACTATCCAATATTTACACTGTACTATATAGGGAATAGGGTGCCATTTCGGACACAGCTATTATAGTAGGCATTCTTATCACATAATACAGTACAAATCACATAGTAGTGCAATAGGTTTAAAACATACACCACCATTCAAAAAAGCTTGGGGTCACTTAGAAATGTCCTTGTTTTCCATTAAAACAAACATGAAATGAGTTGCAAAATGATTAGGAAATGTAGTCGAGACGTTGACAAGGTTATGAATAATGATTTTTAATGGAAATAATAATTGTGTCCTTTTGGAACTTTGCTTTCGTCAAAGAATCCTCCATTTGCAGCAATTACAGCCTTGTAGACCTTTGGCATTCTAGTTGTCAATTTTTTGAGGTAATCTGAAGAGATTTCACCCCATGCCTCCCACAAGTTGGATTGGCTTGATGGGCCCTTCTTACGTACCATACAGTCAAGCTGCTCCAACAACAGCTCAATAAGGTTGAGATCCGGTGACTGTGCTGGCCACTCCATTATAGACAGAATACCAGCTGACTTCTTCCCTAAATAGTTCTTGCATAGTTTGGAGCTGTGCTTTGGGTCATTGTCCTGTTGTAGGAGGAAATTGGCTCCAATTAAGCGCCATTCACAGGGTATGGCATGGCGTTGCAAATTCTTCAAGATCCCTTTTACCCTGAACAAATCTCCTACTTTACCACCACCAAAGCACCCCCAGACCACCACATTGGCTCCACTATGCTTGACAGATGGCGTCAAGCACTCCTCCAGCATCTGTTCTTTTTTTCTGCATCTCACAAATGTTCTTCTTTGTGACCCGAACCTCAAACTTAGATTTGTCTGTCCAGAACACCTTTTTCCAATCGTCCTCTGTCCAGTGTCTGTGTTCTTTTGCTCATATTTTTATTGGCCAGTCTGAGATATGGCTTTTTCTTTGCAACTCTGCCTAGAAGGCCAGCATCCCGGAGTCGCCTCTTCACGGTTGACGTTGAGACTGGTGTTTTGCAAGTTGTATTTAATGAAGCTGACAGTTGAGGACTTGTGAAGCGTCTGTTTCTCAAATTAGACACTCTAATGTACATGTCCTCTTGCTAGGTTGTGCACCGGGGCCTCCCACTTCTCTTTCTATTGTGGTTAGAGCCAGTTTGTGCTGTTCTGTGAAGGGAGACGTACACACCCTTGTACGAGATCTTCAGTTTCTAGAGCAATTTCTCGCATGAAATAGCCTTCATTTCTCAGAACAAGAATAGACTGACGAGTTTCAGAAGAAAGTTCTTTGTTTTTGGCCATTTTTAGCCTTTAATCGATCCCTCAAATGCTGATGCTCCAGATACTCAACTATTCCAAAGAAGGACAGTTTTATTGCTTCTTTAATTAGTCCAACAGTTTTCAGCTGTGCTAACATAATTGCATAATCAATTAGCCTTTTAAAATTATAAACTTGGGTTAGCTAACACAACGTGCCATTGGAACACAGGAGTGATGGTTGCTGATAATGGGCCTCTGTTCTGTCGATATTACATTAAAAATCAGCCGTTTCCAGCTACAATAGTCATTTACAACATTAACAATGGCTACACTGTATTACTGATCAATTTTTTGTTATTTTAATGGAAAAAAAATGTGCTTTTCTTTCAAAAACAAGGATTTTCTAAGTGACCCAAAACTTGTGAACGGTAGTGTACATCATGAAAATCACACGCTTTCACATAGGCATGGACAACAACTCACCTACACAACAGTCCCATCAGTCAGCTAGTCAATAGCAGGGATGATGCAGTGGTCAGTCACACATTTGGAGGCTGGTTTATATCTGAATCTCTGTCTTCCTGTGGATCTCTTAGGTGGAACTGAACACAGCCTCTCTCCCAGCCCAGCAGCCGCTGCCCATCGTGGGGGAGAAGCTCCACCAGGTCTTCCACATGGTCCTGGAGAACCTGGTCAAGGTTATGGATGGCTACTGCCTCACCGAGCCCTACTTCAGCAACAAGGTGTGGGCCTCCACCTACTGCAGCTCTGCACATACCAATAGAGGGGTCGCAAGGTTCCAGGTCGACATTATTATCGTAGTCAAGCAGATTATCAGATCGCATAATGCCCCAAAGAAGTGTTTTATCTTCCCCGGAACCACATAAATCTTGTCAGGTTGTTATGAAGACAAGTTGGAATGCGGGCAATTGCATCCCTTGTGCACACTGTAGAATGGGAATGTTGATTGAGCTGTGGGACAAGAGTGTGATATAAGGGTGTGATGACAGTATTTTCCCCCCACCCCTTCAGGTGAAGCTCTGGGTGGGCTCCCTGATGAAGACCCTGCGGGACCCCTCGCTTCCCCTGCTGGAGCTGCAGGAGATCATGACCAGCGTGTCCAGCCGTATCCCGCCCGGTGTGGAGAAGGCCATCCGCAAAGTCATGGCCCAGTACGCCAGCAACATCACCTCGGTGCTCTGCCAGTTCCCCAGCCAAAGGGTGAGTGACTTAGCCTGGAATCCTAACTGATATGCTCCGTCTGACCATTCTCACTTCGCCAAAGTGAGTGGCTTCGGAGTACCTTAGTAGCAGGTTGGTCCCCAGATCTTTTTGTGCTGTCTTGCCAACTCTTACAGTCATTGTCAGGCACCATACAATCGCCACCACATGATCAGACTTGGGACTGGGAATTGAATAAATGCACAGTGAACTGCATCCACCTCTCAACTAATGAAGTGAATCCTTCTACAGTACGCCTACTGAATTTGTTCCCCCTCCATTTTAGATTGCCTGTATCCTGGACAGCCATGCGGCCACCTTACAGAGGAAGGCTGACCGGGAAGTGTTCTTCATGAACACTCAGAGTATCGTCCAGCTGGTGCAGAGGTCCCACTTCTCTTATTTCACATCTGAATCATCACTCCATAACAGACTTGACTTCAGAGATATGATGTTTGAGTGGATTGTGATATGAATGTGTCACAGGTACCGCAGTGGAATCCGGGGTTACATGAAGTCTGTGGTGCTTGATCTGCTCAACCGTTACCTTCAGGTTGAAATGCAGTTCCAGCAAGGTGATTGGTGTTTCACTGTTGATATAATCAAGACATAGACTGTATCCTGCAGTTGTATTTTATATTGTAGTGATACATGGTATTCCAATATTTTTTCCTTTTGTGAACAGCTCACTACGACAAGTGTGTGATCAACCTGAGGGAGCAGTACAAGCCTGACATGACCCCTGTGCTGGAGAGCATCTTTTCTCACGCCCAAGTATCCAAAAAGAACATCCTGGTCACTATGCTTATTGTAAGAATACTTTCTCAACTTAACACCCACAGCTCCGCCTCCACTTGATGAAGAACAAGTGAAGCTTAAACATCAATTCAGCCTCAATCTTTATAAAGGAAAATGCATTGCGCAAATGTTTATGCTATATCGGAGGGGTCAACCAACACAACCTGCAAGCTGTTCTCTGCTTGACTTTGTCATTGGTCATTGAAACCCAGCCTGGCCTTATAGACTAGACGTAGCATAGTAAATGTAAATCCGGGACACTCAAATTATAGTGAACAAAAATATAATGAACAAAAATATAAACGCAACATGCAACAATTTCAAAGATTTTACTGAGTTACAGTTAATTTAAGGAAATCAGTCCATTGAAATAAATAAATTAGGCCCTAATCTATTGATTTCACATGACTGGGAATACAGATATGCATCTGTTGGTCACAGATGCCTTTAAAAACAAAAGTAGGGGTGTGGATCAGAAAACCAGTCAGATGCAGAGCGATGCATCTCCTTCGCATAAAGTTGATCAGGCTGTTGATTGTGGAATGTCCCACTCCTGTTCCATGACTGTGTGACGTTGCTGGATATTGATTGGAACCGGAACACGCTGTCGTACACGTTGATCCAGAGCATTCCAAACATCCTCAATGGGTGACCTGTCTGGTGAGTATGCAGGCCATGGAAGAACTGGGACATTTTCACCTTCCAGGAATTGTGTACAGATCCTTGCATCATGTAGTCGTGCATTATCATGCTGAAACATGAGGTGATAGCGGCGGATGAATGGCACGACAATGGGCATCCGGTATCTCTGTACATTCAAATTGCCGTTGATAATATGCAATTGTGTTTGTTGTCCATAGTTTGCCGTCCAAAACCATAACCCCACCACCACCATGGGGCACTCTGTTCACAATGTTGACATCAGCAAACCGCTCACCCACACAACGCCATACATGTGGTCTGCGGTTGTGAGGCCGGTTGGATGTACTGCCAAATTTTCTAAAACAATGGAGGCAGCTAATGGTAGAGAAATTAATATTACATTTTCTGGCAACAACTCTGGTGGACATTCCTGCAGTCAGCATGCCAATTTTAGGCTCCACCAAAACTTGAGACGTGTGGCATTGTGACAAAACTGCTCATTTTTAGTGGCCTTTTATTGTCCCCAGCATAAACCTGTGTAATGATCATGCTTTTTAGTCAGCTTCTTGATATGCCACACCTGTCAGGTGGATGGATTATCTTGGCAAAAATAAATTCTCACTGACAGCGATGCAAACAAATTTGTGCACAAACTATGAGCAAAATAAGCTTTTTGTCCATATGGAAGATTTCTGGGATATTTTATTTCAGCTCATGAAACATCACATTTAAATCACATTTTATTTGTCACATACACATGGTTAGCAGATGATAATGCGAATGTAGCGAAATGCTTGTGGGACCAACACTTTGCATGTTGCGTTTCTATTTTTGTTCATTGTAGTATGATATGTTACATTTGGTATGGTTACATAAGACCGATGGTTACTTAAGGCAAAAACGAAAGAAGGATGGTTGGTGGGGGTGGAGGGGTGAGCTTATAACTGGGGGGGGGTGTATAACGCAAATGTCTAGCAACCCAAAGGTTGCTAGTTCGAATCTCATCACAGACAACTTTAGTATTTTAGATAATTAGCAACTTTTTAACTACTTTGCAACTACTTAGCATGTTAGTTAACCCTTCCCCCGAATTGCAATTTGTGACATATCATACGAAATGGGTGATGGACATCCACAAATGAATACATACCATAAGAAATGTAAAATATCATACTAAATCGAGTGTCTCGGATTTACATACAGTATAATACAAAATGCTCTGAGACCAGGTTCGGAAACCACACCTGTCTTTATAATACAAAATTATCATTGTAATAATTTTCAGTGAACCTGCAGTGCAGTTTTCCTACATATGTAGTTTGTTGTATTGGGGCCATGTTTTACTTCTCTCTAATGCTAATAGGGAGTGGGTTGTGTATCCCTGGTGATGTTTAGGATCAGCTATGTGGCCGGGACCCCACCATAACAGACGAGCTGATGGCCATCCTGAACGAGCTCACACAGCTCAACAAGATGGAGAACTCAAAGGTGGCTCTGCGTGCCAGACAGGTATTTTTCGCAACTGTTTGTACTGAATGACGTTTTCCCATAATGGAGTGTACTGTTCTTCATCATTCTAGGACTTCCGTCAGACTGGTAAGACCTTAGTCAGATAAGATGATAGATGTTATTCACTTAGATAGGCAGTTTAGTAGCTACAAAACACCAGATATTGATGGACAAGTGTGTATTTTGCAGGTTTTGATAGCTTCCCATCTGCCCTCTTATGAACTGAGGCACAACCAGGTGGAGTCCATCTTTCTGTCTGCCATTGACATATATGGGCACCAGTTCTGCCCAGAGAACCTGAAGGTGAGCATCATATTTTCTGCATTGTATGCAAAACAGCATTTGTTTGTTGTTGTTGACTTACACAACATCCAAAGGATAATATTGCTTTTCCCCTCGGCAGAAACTCATCCTGTCTGAGACCACTATCTTCGATGTTTTGCCCAATTTCTTCTACCATTCTAACCGGGTGGTGTGCATGGCTGCCTTGGAGGTAAACATAGTGAACAGCATATAAACTGGATTTGGCTTCATCCTGATGGCATCATTTTGCTAAAATTCTCCCTTATGTTCTCTTCCCGCTGTCCCCTCCCTATAGGTGTACGTACGCAGGGGCTACATTGCTTATGAGCTGAACAGCCTCCAG
This sequence comes from Oncorhynchus masou masou, assembly GCF_036934945.1. Taxonomy (NCBI): domain Eukaryota; kingdom Metazoa; phylum Chordata; class Actinopteri; order Salmoniformes; family Salmonidae; genus Oncorhynchus; species Oncorhynchus masou. The sequence continues at coordinate 18,902,907 of NC_088212.1, forward strand.
CATCGCCAGTTGCAGGACGGGACGTGTGCTGTAGACTTCCAGTTCATGTTGCCGTCGTCCCACCCCAACAGGTACCCAGCCAACGGCAGACACCAGTTCTCTGCCAGCATCATAAAGCAGCTCTACACCAAACTCTCTACCCTATCTCCCATCTATGGAATTCACATAATTTTGACCATTGCAACATACAATAAAAGGCTTCCATAGCTGCCAGGTACAAGGCTTCCATAGCTGCCAGGTACAAGGCTTCCATAGCTGCCAGGTACAAGGCATCCATAGCTGCCAGGTACAAGGCATCCATAGCTGCCAGGTACAAGGCATCCATATCTGCCAGGTACAAGGCTTCCATAGCTGCCAGGTACAAGGCTTCCATAGCTGCCAGGTACAAGGCATCCATATCTGCCAGGTACAAGGCATCCATATCTGCCAGGTCTCCCCTTGTGCCAAAAAGTGACCAGTAAGAAGTATTGTGAGTTGAGATAGAAGGAACAGGGTGGGTGCAATTTGCCATAAACTCGGGGATTCGAAAATAGACATAGAAATGACAGTTGGTTTACAACACAAAGTTACAACTCTGCCATTATGATAACTGTGTCAAAAGAAAAGTTGTTTGTAGTTAATTCACTATTCACCACGTAAGGCTTTAATTATGTTAAGCAATGTGACTGGAAATCTATTGTATCTGGTTGATTTTTTTTTTTTTTTTTTTTTGGGGGGGGGGGGGGGGGTGTATCTTTGTTAACGAATGAGCCAATCGATGTTCAGTCCCTATACTGAGAGCACTAATAAATCCTGTAACCCCTGTTCATAGTACAGTCTGTGTGCTGCTTCCATTTGGGCACAGCAGTACACCCTCTCTGTCCTTCCTCTACCCCCCCCCCCCCCAATTATTTATTTTTTTACCCTTATTTTACTAGGTAAGTTGGCTGAAAACACATTCTCATTTACAGCAACAACCTGGGGAATAGTTACAGGGGAGAGGAGGGGGGTTGAATGAGCCAATTGTAAGCTGGGGATGATTAGGTGACCGTGATGGTATGAGGGCCATAATGGGAATTTAGCCAGGACACCAGGGTTAACACCCCTACTCTTACAATAAGTGCCATGGACTCTTTAGTGACCACAGAGTGTCAGGACACCCATTTTACATCCCATCTGAAAGACGGCACCCTACACAGGGCAATTTCCCCAATCACTGCCCTGGGGCAGATTTTTTTAGACCAGAGGAAGGGTGCACCCTACTGGCCCTCCAACACCACTTCCAGCAGCATCTGGTCTCCCATCCAGGGACCGACCAGGACCAACCCTCCTTAGCTTCGTTGTTTTCCCACCGCCACTTTGGGGCAAATAGTCAGACCGAGGTAAAGTATTGGGATTAACTGCTGTTATATCAGATTGCTTTCAAGATGGCAACTCTCCGATTCCACAAACCAGGAAAAGGACTTCAGTCATTGTTATTGTTTAAAACATTTTTTTTTCTTACAGAGTGTTGCAAATTCTATTTCACTGAAAGTCGGGCCTGATTGCAGAGGCTTAACTTTTCTCTCTGCTCTCTTATTATGTTATAAGTCTGGTTTCATGAATGCAACCTGAAAGATCACAATGGATCTCAATCACACACAGTACAGGAATACAATTACCCATAAGCTGCTTTTTTTCATGATGATTATTAATGTGTGCAAAGCTAGAGTATGTCATAAAGTGCTTTGAAACTAATAAGAATGCAAGAGGTAAAGGAAGAGCTTTCAGGTGGATCATCCACTGCAAACATTCACCTGCCAATTGTCTGATTTCAGAGGGAGCAGCCCTACTCTGAACAGGTAGATTACAGCTCCTCCTTCCAGGCATCCTGCCACACGGTGTCTGGCTCTGTCTGTGTATGTCTCCTAGCAATGCATGGCTTTCCCCCCTCTTTTTAAAACTGTAAACCTCTGCCAAATGACTTTCTAATGTTGTGTATTGTTTGTCTTAACTTTCATAGAGATAATTCACTTTTGGGAGGCACATTTAATTTGTCTGACCTACAGTATGCATTGTGCCTTTTAAAACCTTGTGTGATTCCTTTGTGACAAAAAGGGGAATCTGTATTCTACCAGAGGCTGATTTGCCCCTCATAGGCCACTGTAGTAATCTGCCCCACCATTTCCAATCAAACACAATCAGCCAATCAGTCAATCAGTTCATATTATGAAACGTATTATCAAAGAAAAAAAGTGTCTTGTGAACAAAGATATTGCTGTCTCTTATGCTTTATGGAAAGACAACAGGTACAGTATGCTATTGGCATCATGATGTAAACTTGATCACCAACACCTACACTCATTTGTGTCAATGGTTGTTCACCATGCCTAGTGCTGAAGAAAAGCAACCCCCAACCTTAACTGAACATTACTCTCTGTGCCCACCCCAAACCTACCCAGGAGTCACCAGTGTATCCTCCCTCCCTTCAGGGTGGCGATGCCGGTGAACAGCACAGGGCAGTTTGAGATGAGGCGGCAGGGTAGCGAGCTCTTCCTAGAAGGGGCACTCTCTCCCCCCTGTCAGCGCATGGGGGCCATGGTGGCCTTCCAATGTTTTGAAGACTTCAAAAGGTGAAATAACACAGAGAACAACTCTTGAGTGTCAGGTTTGCATGGTAGAAATATGTAGGCTGGGTAATATAGGGTAATACTACGCCTTGCCCTGACCTGACCAGTGTGTCCATCCGCTGGCTGTGTGTGCAGGAACTTTGACGAGGTCATCTCCAGCTTTGCTGACCCGCTCCTGGAGAGCCCGCTGTTCTCCGAGGCCTGCCCCAGCCTCTACGAGGAGGACAACTGCAAGGTGACCATGTGATGGGATCGTGTTACACAGGCTTTACAGACCTTTTGACTCTGGTGGTGTTTGCGAGCCGCCCCCAAGGGATCCCCTAAATGGACCAAAATATCAGACAGAAAATATATACTGTTTGCCTAATACTAATGATATGTATGTTCATAATATAAGACATTTATATTATTTTGTTACCATCTATGTTAATTAACTGTACATCTCATAGTGTATCTTTAAGAGGATCATTTGGTATATGAGGGGGAAGGCTGAGATTTCTCACTAAGCTGTGATTGATTATTTCCCCTGCGCACCTGCAGAACATGAGGGAGAACCCCATCCATATCATCAATGTGTCCATCAAGTCGGCAGACACAGAGAATGACCATGCCTTGGTCACATCCTTCGCTGCCTTCGCCCAGTCTAAGGTCAGCAGCACTGTTCACCCCCCCAAACTCTCTCAGTAACATTATGGATTTCACTCAGGGGGGAATCTTAAAGGGGTTCACCCCTTCACTATTATCCCAGTGTCCTATGATTTCTGCACTAGGATGATACTTGATATGATAATTTGTTATTCCAGAAAGTTTTACTCTTTGAGCACGGCATCCGAAGGATCACGTTTTTAGTCGCACAGAGGGTAAGATGCTTCTACATTTGAAATAGCCTCGTACGATCATCCTGATCTCCCAAGCTTCCATTCTGTTGCACGGAATCCATGTAGCGAAACAGAATGGAAGCATGGAGATCAGAATGGTCATACGAGGCTACATTTGAAATTCCCTTTGTTGTTGTTGAATAAAATGGTGAGTAGTACTCCGTCATCTCTTACTATTAATAAGTGTGGCTTGCAAAAGCAGCCACACTTTTAATATTGTACCACTCATTTCTGACTTCTAGTTATTCTTTACAATGCTGCTCCTCTTATACAGTTTAAGCTAGAAACGCAATTCAAACTTTAAAAGTAGACTGGTCTTGAATAGCGTGATTTTATACAATTTCCTATACTAATCATACTCATAAAACGTATTGAACTTCATCCACTTTCACACTATTTCTTCAACATTCTAAAGCTTCCATTGTAACATCATGACTTCCAACATTCCATTCGCTGTGAATGCAACTTTTGACACAAATCAGCTCCTTTGACCACTTCCTCAACAAGTTAGACGAAAGGTTAGAGGGTATGACATCTCGGTCAACTTCCCTGCTATTCAAATCTGAAATCAGAACATAATTATCTGGTACTGATCAAACGTTACAGGTGTTTAAGTAACCGCATCAACAACATTTTCTCAAACTTTTTATAAACAACTGACATTTTGACCACTTTCCCAACAAGTTAGACGAAAAGTTAGAGGGTATGACATCTTGGTCTACTTCCCTGCTATTCAAGTCTGAAATCGTAACAAAAATATCTGCTACCAATCACAAGCTGATTGTCGGAGTTTAGAGTGATGAAAATTAGCTATGTAATATCAGCAAATAGCTCTCTTATGTCCCCTCATTGAGCATCTTAAACAGAGCCGTAAACAGAGCCGAATACCAATGCATTTTAATGGATAAAGAGCCATAGACTAGAATGGTAAAATAAATTCTAGACCTATGTCCTCTTTCACCGTCTACGCTATCAACTCCAAACCAACGCCGAGATGTTCAGACTGACTGTACTTGGATTGCTTGCCAAAAGATTTTTGAAAGTATACAAGTATGTACCTTGGATGGTGCCTCCATTGATCATGTTCCTGCATACAAATATCTGGGTATCTGGATAGACAATAAGCTGTCTCTTAAAAAGCATGTTGATGAGTTATTTCAGAAGCTGGGAATACAAATGGGTTTCTTCTTTAGAAATAGGTCTTGCTTCTCGCTAAACAGTAGAAAGCAGATCATTCAATTAACGTTCCTACCGGTCATAGCCTATGGTGACATTATCGCCATAGGCTATAATGTTTTTTTTTAGGAACTCAGTCAGGGGTCTCAACTGTTGAAAGTTAGAATAATAGAATACACAAATTGCAATTTCAGAAATGTGGTTGTGCATCAGCAGTCACTCATTTAGCCCATGTCAGATATTCGTTTTTTTTATTGTTAAGTTAGTCTAGTGGCCAGCTATCTAAACTTGTAGTAAGCCTGGTCAAATTACCGACCAGGTTGGAAACCCATTGATCATCTGTTATCATATTAAAAACTGCAAACATTTGACACCACCCTATGGCAAAATGTGTAGAATTGCAGGAAATGTGCTGTATAACTGCTCATTTTGTCTCCACCCCATGGCAAAATTAGTAGAATTGCATGAAGTTAGTTATAAAATTGCAAAAAAGTGTAATATTGGGATGCAAACTCAAAATGTAATACATTTCAACTGTATATCTGACATGGTACAGGTGTCTTTTTTTAAGACCATAACCATGTGTGTGAAGTGTATACTTTTGTTTCAAAGTAGATTTGTTTAAGACTACCAAGAGACACTCTGTGTGATTTAGCCCACTGCTGTAAAAGGTTTTAAAGCCATTAGATGCAGTTAGACATAGCGCTCTTCGTTTTATTACAAGGCGACATGTTCTGTTCACTGCATTCTTTACTGTTGGAAAGTCACATAGGTTGAGTCATTGTTCTCTTTTTATTTATAAAGCTATTTTACAAAAACTCCCGCCGTACCTAACATCATTAATAACCTTCAGACGTACTTGTTAACATGCCTGGTCTCAGGAATGGCTAACTCTGGTAATCTCTTCGGTCTCCTCGGAATAAATCAGCTTTTAGTTCCTTACAATCTACAGATTTCCCCAACTGTATTTTGTGAATTGTGTGCATGTTGGTATCAATGGGACTGCCTGCTAAAATAAAGGTTGCAAAAATGGTTCAGTAACTTATGATTAATGTACAAGTAACTTATTAACATGAACTTACATTAAACTATGGCTAATAAAAGCAGGGTCATGTATAAAGATTTTTGTAATGGAAAATTAAAACAATCCTTTCTTATTTGACAATAATAGTCTCCCTGTTTCTGACCCTTTTCTTCGGTTTGATTGATAACATTTTTCTCTCTGATTTTTACCAGAGGGAATTTCCCAAGTTCTTCACTTTCAGAGCCAGAGACGGGGTAAAAAAACAACAACATATTTACACAAAATAGTTCTCACAGTAACTGGACATTTGTTATACATGAACAACTTTAAAACACTAGTAAACTATCTCTCTCTCAACACCCCCCACTTCCTCACTCTCTCCCAGTTCCAGGAGGACCGTATCTACAGGAACCTGGAGCCTGCTCTGGCCTTCCAGCTGGAGCTGAACCGCATGCGTAACTTTGACCTGACAGCCGTGCCCTGTGCCAACCACAAGATGCACCTGTACCTGGGCGCCGCCCGTGTGCAGGAGGGTGCCGAGGTCACCGATTACCGCTTCTTCATCCGAGCCATCATCCGCCACTCTGACCTCATCACAAAGGTACAGGGGGGTGGAGTCAACGCCACACAAAGTTAAAGGGAAACTTTGGGAATGAGGCCCTTTATCTACTTCCCCAGAGTCAGATGAACTCATGGATACCATTTTTATCTCTGTGGCCAGTATGATTGTAAATAATATGTTTTTCTTAACTGACTTGCCTAGTTAAATAAAGGTTAAATGAAATACAAATCCCTTTAAAAATACATGTACTGTTTTTGTTCTCTTATATTTAAGATAAATAGATTGTCTTGCTAAGAATAATGTTTTTATTTCTTAGCTCTTGCTCCTCTCTCTCTCCTCCAGGAAGCATCCTTTGAGTACCTGCAGAATGAGGGCGAGCGTCTTCTCCTGGAGGCCATGGACGAGCTGGAGGTAGCCTTCAGCAACAATAATGTGCGCACTGACTGCAACCACATCTTCCTCAACTTTGTCCCCACCGTCATCATGGACCCCTCCAAGGTCAGTGTGCCTCCTATCTGCACTGCCGGCTCCTCCAGACAGTGCTTAGCTCAGTGATTGACGACAACACTTTTCGTAATATTCCATCTTTAAAGGGGCTATGCAAAACTTTTACCTCTGGGGGTGCTCCAGGGCCAAAACAGGTCCTTTAAATGAACACACATATTGCCCAGAAATGAACTTATTGGACAGAAAAGAGCACACCTCTCCAGGCCTATGAGCAAAAACATACAACTAAGGATTGTGTGGTTTCATGAATTAAGAAGGGAATGATCTTACATGATGGTGGCCTTAGTTAAAGTGGTAAATGATCTTAGAGCCAACACAGATGCCAAACAGCTCTCTGTCCTTGTACTGTTGGATTTAAGTGCTGCTTTTTCGAGGTGGGTTGGACTCTTTGGTCTAGTTCTAAATTGGTTTAGGACCTACACCATATATACAAAAGTATGTGGACACCCCCATTCAAATTAGTGGAAATCAGCTATTTCAGCCACACCCGTTGCTGACGTGTATAACATTGAGCACACAGCCATGCAATCTCCATAGATAAACATTGGTATTAGAATGGCCTTACTGAAGAGCCCAGTGACTTTTTCAACATGGCAACGTCATAGGCAGCCACCTTTCCAACAAGTTAGTTTGTCAAATTTCTGCCCTGCTAGAGCTTCCCCGGTCAACTGTAAGTGCTGTTATTGTGAAGTGGAAACATCTAGGAGCAACAATGGCTCAATTGCAAAGTGGTAGGCCACAAAAGCTCACAGAACGGGACCACTGAGTGCTGTAAAAATCGTCTTTCCTCGTTGCAACACTCAATACCGAGTTCCAAACTGCCTCTGGAAGCAATTTCAGCACAATAACTGTTTGTCGGAAGCTTCATGAAATGGGTTTCCATGGCTGAGCAGCCACACACAAGCCTAAGATCACCATGCACAATGCCAAGCGTGAGCTGGAGTAGTGTAAAGCTCTCTGCCATTGGACTGGAGCAGTGGAAATGCGTTCTCTGGCGTGATGAATCACGCTTCACCAGCTGTCAGTTTGACGGACGAATCTGGGTTTGGCCGATGCCAGGAGAACTCTACCTACCCCAATGCATAGTGCCAACTGTAAAGTTTGGTGAAGGAGGAATAATGAATGGTCTGGGGCTGTTTTTCATGGTTCGGGCTACACCCCTTAGTTACAGTGAAGGGAAATCGCAACGCTAAAGCATACAATGACATTCTAGACGATTCTGTGCTTCCAACTTTGTGGCAACAGTTTGGGGAAGGCCCTTTCCTGTTTCAGTATGAAAATTCCCCTGTGCACAAAGCGAGGTCCAAACATAAATGGTTTGTTGAGATCGGTGTGGATGAACTTGACTGGCCTGCACAGAGCCCTGACCTCAACCCCTTTGTAGACCTTTGGGATGAATTGGAACGCCGACTGCGAGCCAAGTGTAATCGCCCGACCTCACTAATGCTCTTGTGGCTGAATGGAAGCAATTCCCTGCAGCAATGTTCCAACATATAGTGCAAAGCCTACCCTGAAGAGTGGAGGCTGTTATAGCAGCAAAGGGGGGACCAACTCCATGTTAATGCCCATGATTTTGGATTGAGATGTTTGATGAGCAGCTGTCCACATACTTTTGATCATGTGGTGTATTTAGGGCAAGAGTTTTTTTTCCCCGCCCTTTTGGAGTTCCACAGGGTTGATTTTTGCATACTGTTCAGTTTATATATGTTACCCCTTGGCAGCGTAATCAGAAAGCACAGGGTTGATTTTTGCATACTGTTCAGTTTATATATGTTACCCCTTGGCAGGGTAATCAGAAAGCACAGGGTTGATTTTTGCATACTGTTCAGTTTATATATGTTACCCCTTGGCAGCGTAATCAGAAAGCACAGGGTTGATTTTTGCATACTGTTCAGTTTATATATGTTACCCCTTGGCAGGGTAATCAGAAAGCACAGGGTTGATTTTTGCATACTGTTCAGTTTATATATGTTACCCCTTGGCAGCGTAATCAGAAAGCACAGGGTTGATTTTTGCATACTGTTCAGTTTATATATGTTACCCCTTGGCAGCGTAATCAGAAAGCACAGGGTTGATTTTTGCATACTGTTCAGTTTATATATGTTACCCCTTGGCAGCGTAATCAGAAAGCACAGGGTTGATTTTTGCATACTGTTCAGTTTATATATGTTACCCCTTGGCAGCGTAATCAGAAAGCACAGGGTTGATTTTTGCATACTGTTCAGTTTATATATGTTACCCCTTGGCAGGGTAATCAGAAAGCACAGGGTTGATTTTTGCATACTGTTCAGTTTATATATGTTACCCCTTGGCAGGGTAATCAGAAAGCACAGGGTTGATTTTTGCATACTGTTCAGTTTATATATGTTACCCCTTGGCAGCGTAATCAGAAAGCACAGGGTTGATTTTTGCATACTGTTCAGTTTATATATGTTACCCCTTGGCAGGGTAATCAGAAAGCACAGGGTTGATTTTTGCATACTGTTCAGTTTATATATGTTACCCCTTGGCAGGGTAATCAGAAAGCACAGGGTTGATTTTTGCATACTGTTCAGTTTATATATGTTACCCCTTGGCAGCGTAATCAGAAAGCACAGGGTTGATTTTTGCATACTGTTCAGTTTATATATGTTACCCCTTGGCAGCGTAATCAGAAAGCACAGGGTTGATTTTTGCATACTGTTCAGTTTATATATGTTACCCCTTGGCAGCGTAATCAGAAAGCACAGGGTTGATTTTTGCATACTGTTCAGTTTATATATGTTACCCCTTGGCAGCGTAATCAGAAAGCACAGGGTTGATTTTAACTGCTATGCAGACGATACAGAACTTTACATTTCTGTGCCACCAGAGGATTTTAGCTCCACAGTTAGATCATTAGACTGTATTAATGATTTAAATACTTGGATGGCTCACAACTTCCTCCAGCAAAATCAAGACAAGACTGATGTACTTATTATTGGAACCAAAACACAGAGGGAATCTGGCTGCATGTTTTAATTCACAGGCAATAAAGATCAAACACCTAGGTGTTGTTTTAGATTCTGAACTCAATTTCGAATCACACATTAGGAACATTGACATTGCTTTTTACCACCTGAGGAACATTGCCAAGGTGCGGCCGTTTCTATCTCAGACTGATAGAGAGTCTCATCCATGCTTTTACTACTGTAATGCTCTCCTGTCTGGTCTATTCAAGAAAGCCGTTGTTCAACTGCAAAACATACAGACTGCTGCAGCAGACTGAGAGCACACATTACACCGCTTTTAAAGTCTGCACTGGCTGCCTGTGAGTTTTAGAATACATTTTAAGATTCTTCTATTGGCTTTTAAATCAATCAGGTCCTCTGACACTGGCCTTTTAACTATCCCAAAGCCCAGGACCAAGAGGCATGGAGAGGCATTAGTTATTATGCCCCCAGCCTCTGGAATAACCTGCCAGAGAACCTGATGGGAGCCCAAACTGTGGAAATATCTAAAAGAGATCTTGAAACACCTTTTTAGGTTTTTTTTTCCTCCAGGTGCTTTTTAGTCTTTCAGTTTTTATTGTTATTATTTTGTTTATATCCTCTTATGTTTGTTGTGTAGTAAATATTTCAGTTTTTCTGTATTGTTTTTTCCTGTGACGCGCATTGCATTCATGTCTGAAATGTGCTATATAAATAAAGCTTGACTTGTATATGAACTATACTGTATGTGTTGCCTCTCTGTGTCCTCTCTCTCCCCCTTTTAGATTGAGGAGTCAGTGCACTCCATGGTGATGCGTTACGGTAGTAGGCTGTGGAAGCTCCGGGTGCTCCAGGCCGAGTTGAAGATCAATATTCGGCTGACGCCCACCGGGACCTCCATCCCCATCCACCTGTTCCTCACCAACGAGTCAGGCTACAACCTGGATATCAGCCTATATAAGGAAGTCACAGACCCCTCAACAGGACAGGTAGGTAGATCAGGAAGAGCACTATAAACCGGATCAGCTCACTTGCTTACCGATGCTACAGGAAATTGCCACTCACATTCAGTGTGCACAGATTTGTACACACTGCACAGCCAGAGAAATGGTGTTGAATAAGCAGTGCAGGAGTATAGATTCTACAATTAATAAAGGTTTCATAGGGCATTCATGAAGACTAGATGCTTCACAAATCATTGATAAGAACTTTCTTTTTAAGTTTCTCTATCAATTCAAAGCTATGAGCTGCTGCTGACCTCCGTCTCCGATCTCTAGATCATGTTCCAGTCATACGAGGACAAGCAGGGCCCTTTGCACGGCATGCTCATCAACCATCCCTATGTCACCAAGGACCTGCTGCAGTACAAGCGCTTCCAGGCTCAGACCCTGGGCACCACCTACGTCTACGACTTCCCTGAAATGTTCCGACAAGTGGGTTCCCGCTCTCTCTCTCTCTCTCTCTCTCTTTACCTCTCTCTCTCTCTACCTCTCACTGTAAACGTTTTTTACCCTTGATCCTTCCTCTGTTTAAGCTGTGCGGACTGTATTTCTTTTTAACCCATGTGTCTCGTAGGCCCTCTTTAAGCTGTGGGGTCCGGGTGACAGTTACCCTAAAGACGTGCTGATGTGCACTGAGCTGGTGCTGGACCCGCAGGACCGACTGGTGCAGATGAACCGCCTGCCTGGAGACAACCAGGTAGAACACGTCATTCTCAAGTGGATTGGAAGGAACTGAAGCAAAGATAAGCAGGACCCTATTTATTTTAAATCCCCTGTTGTCCCAAAACCACATGGCAATCGCATATACCCTTCTTCACTCTCTCTCTCTCCCAGGTGGGAATGGTAGCCTTCCGGATGCGAATGAAGACGCCTGAGTATCCCGAGAGCCGCGACATCATCGTCATCTGCAACGACATCACCTATATGATTGGCTCGTTCGGGCCCCAGGAAGACCTGCTGTTCCTGCGGGCGTCGGAGCTGGCCCGGGACGAGGGCATTCCTCGTATCTACATCTCAGCCAACAGCGGGGCGCGCATTGGCCTGGCCGAGGAGATACGACACATGTTCCAGGTGGCCTGGATCAACCCCCAGGACCCTTACAAGGTGGCTTACCACCAGGCACTACTTACCAGTAGACTCTATGCCAGACCATTTAGCTATTGACGCACTCAACTCAATAGTCATTCTAAAAAGGTCTTTGGGTGCAGGGTTGAAACTTGTAAGGGCATAACCATGCTGGTAAAGGGGGGGGGAAACACTCGCTGGAAATACTCATTCAAAATGTAAATAATTTGCTGCAGTAGAGGTCATGGCAATCAAACATGTTCATTTTCTGACTTACCGGTATTCCTTCCCTCCACATGTGCTGGTGGCATGGTCTACTAGGTTTGACAAACAGAATTGTGATCAGAACAGTGGTGGGTGGGGCATAATGTAATCACTATCAGCCTCTACACAGTCATGCCCTGTCTCTGTCACTGTGTGAGCCCTCTTCCTTTGGACTGATGACTGTTTGTTTTATTGTGTCCACCTGTAGGGTTTCAAGTATCTGTACCTGACGCCCCAGGACTACACCCGCATCAGCTCTACCAACGCTGTCCACTGCCACCATGTGGAGGAGGGAGGGGAGTCCAGGTAGGACACACCCCCTTCACCTGGAGCTAGTCACCCCTTTATCAAATAGCACAGCTTACACACACAGGTTGTTATCCCAGAGATTCGCTGACTCACTCTCCTCTCACTCTCTCCCATCCCATTGACTGGGCTCCAGGTACGTTATCACTGATATCATAGGGACCGAGGAGGGACTGGGGGTGGAGAACCTGAGGGGATCAGGCACCATCGCCGGGGAGACATCCCAGGCCTACGATGAGATCATCACCATCAGCATGGTCAGGAGGAGACGTCACATCACCACAACAGACACACACGCACGCAAACCGCACACGCACACACACCCACGTCTCTTTGTCTGGGGTTAGATATCCCAGGTGGTTAGGCCTACCATGCCTCATAGCTTATGTTAAAGCCATGTTATGTCCTGGTTACTGCAGGTGACGTGCCGTGCCATTGGGATCGGGGCCTATCTGGTGCGTCTGGGGCAGAGGATCATCCAGGTGGAGAACTCCCACATCATCCTGACTGGGGCTGGAGCCCTCAACAAGGTATGCCTCTGTCCTGTCTAAGACTTTTCCAAGAAGTGAACACAGGTCCACTATTAGGATAACATAATGGTCATTTGAGACCATATCAGCAGTGGACTGACAAGGAATATATCAAAATATGTTTTTTAGCTAAAATACCCCTTTAAGAAGAATCGTATTTCATAAATAGTGAAACTATTACTTTAAAAAAAACCTACTTTAAATAACCATTAATGCCTTCTGCTTTTCAACCACTTAGACGGCAGGTAGCCTAGTGGTTAGATTGTTGGGCAAGTAGCCCCAACGTTCCCCGGGCCGCAAAGAAGTGGATGTTGATTTTGGCAGCCCCCCGCACCTCTCTGATTAAGTTGAATGTTTTCAGTTGTACAACTGACTAGGTATCCGCCTTTCCCTGTTGCGCAGCATCCGAACCGGATGAATGTAATCCACTGGATATGTGGTGATTTTTCAGTTTCGTTGACAGTGGAGCTGTTTTCATTGCAGGTCCTGGGCCGAGAAGTGTACACCTCCAACAACCAGCTGGGAGGTGTCCAGATCATGCACAACAATGGCGTGACACACAGCACGGTGCCTGACGACTTCGAGGGCGTTTTCACCATCCTGCAGTGGCTCTCCTTTATGCCAAAGGTACATACGAAGAAGAGAAAGAACATCCTAGCCTGGTCCCAGATCTGAGTCTATATTCATAAAGCTTTTCCCGATTAGTAGTGCTGATCTAGGATCAGGTCCCCCCTGTTCATATAATCGTATTCATTATGTTCTAACAGGCAAAACTAATCCTAGATCAGCAGTTATACTCTGAGATGCCAAGTTGGCAAGACCGCACAAATAGATGTGGGACCAGGCAAAAGATGTCCGGTAAGAGGTCGAACTCAGCCGACCAACCCCCAGATAGAAGATCTCAGAACATTGTTCTACTCTGGTTTCAGAACAAGCACTCTCCGGTGCCGATGATCCCACCCAAGGACCCAGTGGAGAGGGAGATTGAGTTCACCCCCACCAAGGCTCCCTATGACCCCCGCTGGCTCCTGGCCGGGAGGCCCCACCCCAGTAAGACACACTCTGCAGAATACATAACCCTCTTAACTCTGCCCAGATTCTATTTCCCCATGGATATATCACTATCATTTTGATTCCACGGTGTAGTGTACTGTATTTTGAATCGAACCAAAACTATTTAAAGTGCATTAAAAAAATGCAATACACTTTACATATTAATGTGGACGACTAAATCAACTCTGTTTGTGTGTTTAGCTGTGAAAGGAGCCTGGCAGAGTGGATTCTGTGACCATGGCTCCTTCATGGAGGTACTGGGATCTTGGGCCCAGACAGTAGTGGTAGGCAGAGCCAGGTACGCACATACGCACAATAGCAACTTGTAATCCTAGAATTCTGTGATAGAAATGCTTACAGAAGACATACGAGTAAAACTTAAAGTCTGCAGGTACAATACATTATGATGAAATTCTAATGCATTTTAATCTTTACTAAAAAACCAGCCATTTTGAGTCAGTAGAAAAAATGTTTGCAACATAGAGAGAGACATTTGAAGTGTTATAATATGACATTATAAAGGTCCATACATGTTGACAATATGTAAAGCATCATACCTACAGGATATGGAACCCCTGAGATGTTAGTGCTCAGAACGTAAATTAACAACTAACTTGTAACAAAAAAACATCACAGGTTAGGAGGGATTCCTATTGGTGTCATCGCAGTGGAAACACGCACCGTTGAGGTGGCTATCCCGGCCGATCCAGCCAACTTGGACTCTGAGGCCAGAGTGAGTGGCTTAGTGTCCACATTGTACACTGAGTGTACAGAACATTAGGAACACCTGCTCTTTCCATGACATAGACCGACCAGGTGAAACCAGGTGAAAGCTATCATTCCTTGTAGATGTCACTTGTTAAATCCACTTCAATCAGTGTGTAGATGAAGGGGAGAAGACAGGTTAAAGAAGGATTTTTAAGCCTTGAGATAATTGAGACATGGTTGTGTGTGTGTGAAATTCAGAGGGTGAATGGGCAAGACAAAAGATTTAAGTGTCTTTGAACGGGGTATGGTAGTAGGTGCCAGGCACACCGGTTTGAGTGTGTCAAGAACTGCACCGCTGCTGGGTTTTTAATGCTCAACCGTTTCTAATGTGTATCAAGAAGGGTCCACCACTCAAAGGACACCCTGCCAACACGACACAACTGTGGGAAGCATTGGCGTCAATATGGGTCAGCATCCCTGTGTAATGCTTTCTACACATTGTAGTCCATACCCAAAAATAATTGAGGCTGTTTTGAGGGCAAAAGGTGGTGCAACTCAATGTTAGGAAGGTGTTCAAGTTTTAATGTCACATGCACAAGTACAGTGAAATGCCTTTCTTGCAAACTCAAAACCCAACAATGGAATAAACAGACACTAGAAAAAAACACGAGAAATAAGAATAGGAAATATGAAATATACAATAAAGTAAGTAAGTAAGCACACTATATACAGGAAATATTTAAAAATACCATATTTACATGTGCAGGGATACTGGAGTGATGGAGGTAGATATGTATAGGGGTAAGGTGACAGGGATACTGGAGTGATGAGGTAGATATGTATAGGGGTAAGGTGACTAGGCAACAGGATAGAAGATAAACACAGTAGCAGCAGCTTGTATGTGAGTGGGTGTCCGAGTGTTTAGAGGCTCTGTGAGTGTGCACAGAGACAGTGCAAAGATTGAGTTAAAAGATCAATAAAGATACATTTTTATCAGTCATATTGCTTGGGGATAGAAGCTGTTCAAGAGCCTGTTGGTGTCAGACTTGATAGACCGGTACCGCTTTTCATGCGGCAGCAGAGAAAATTGTCTATGGCTTGGGTGGTTGGAATCTTTGACGATTTTCCAGGCCTTCTTTTTAAACCGCCTGATATAGAGGTCCTGGATGGCAGGGAGCTCAGCCTCAGTGATGTACTGTCCGCACAACCCTCTGTTTTGTACACCTAGTGCATGTTGTGTCCTTTAATGATTACGTAATGGACCTGCTTGTGTCATATGCCAAGTGGACCTGTTAGTAAGCCGTCATTAATAAAGTTTTGATGCCTTCGATCATTTTAGAAAATAAATACATGATCTGACAAGGTAACGCAGACTGAAATGACAGCTACACCAGAGTGTAATATCCCTCTGTGCGTTCCTCTCAGCTGGTGCAACAGGCTGGCCAGGTGTGGTTCCCGGACTCAGCCTTTAAGACGGCCCAGGCCATCCGTGACTTCAACCGCGAGCGGCTGCCTCTAATGGTGTTCGCCAACTGGAGAGGCTTCTCCGGGGGAATGAAAGGTACAGACTGGCAGACCTGGGTTCAAATACAACATAAAATAATTTCAAATACTGTATCTGTGCCTGATTGAGCTTGCCTGTTTTAAGGGAACCAATAGAAAAGTCTAGAAAAGTGCAAAGAATGCCCATCTGGCTGATTAAAGTAAAGCTCAAAATATTTAAAAAATTCAAATAGTATTTGAACCCAGGTCTGGTACTGACTGGAACAATAACTGCCACTAAAACACCCCAGCATTTATAGAATAAAATAAAACCATAACTGCGCATCCGTTTCTCTCAACATTTATAGAATAAAATAAAACCACAAGTGCAAGTCCGTTTCTCTCTCTCTTAGACATGTACGACCAGGTGCTGAAGTTCGGTGCCTACATCGTGGATGGCCTACGGGAGTTTCGCCAGCCCGTGTTGATCTACATCCCGCCGCACGCCGAGCTGAGAGGGGGATCCTGGGTAGTGATCGACCCCACCATCAACCCTCTGTGCATGGAGCTCTACGCAGACAAGGAGAGCAGGTGGGCCTTTTTACATTTACACAGGAGAGAAGCTTCCCTGCATTGTGAATGAGTTGCTCTCTTACTCTCTCTCTTTCTCTCTCTCTCTTCATCTTTACCCTCCCCTTATCTTCCCTCTCCCCCTCTCCTCTTCTCTCTCTCTCTGTCTGTATCTGTCTCTCACTCTCCCTGTCCAGGGGTGGTGTGCTCGAGGCAGAGGGCACTGTTGAGATTAAGTATCGCAGGAAAGACCTGTTGAAGACCATGCGCCGAATCGACTCAATATACGCCGTTCTGGCTGAAAAGCTTGGTAAAGTCTTACAACAGTACCTGTAGTTTCACCCATATCTACAATAGGCATTATGTTGTTTTTTTTCATTAGCATTATATTGTTGAAGTTGAAGTTTTGGCATGTTTAGAGTAAAAGGAGTATGTCAACTATTAAAAAAAACAACGTGGTCATTAGGCACCAAACAAAAATAATCAGACTGAAGCAGGATAAGACTACCTGGATTTGTCCAATAAGAAACAAACATGTTCTGCTTTCCATTGGAGACACTGGCTGATAAATCCTTTTGACTGACCAGGTACACCCGAGCTGACGGACAAACAGCGGCGGGAGCTGGAGGCCAAGCTGAGTGCCAGAGAGGAGTTCCTACTGCCCATTTACCACCAGGTGGCAGTGCAGTTTGTGGACCTCCACGACACTCCTGGTAGGATGCAGGAGAAGGGCGCCATCACGGTAAGAATCAACTTTCCTCTCTGTATTTTCAACAACACTTTCTGTGTTTTGATAGTCAATCAAACAAGAGAAGGTCCAAGAGCCAACACTGCAAAGCAAAATAAAGTTGAAGGAAATTACAAGTGGAGCACGTGGGCTGGCAGGAGATGCATGTGTCGTGGCCAGTCCTATTCTCTGTACCTGCAATGGGACAGGGGCATTAGTGTCCCTCCCTCTCACTCTATTGTCTGTGTAACCCGGGGGTGGTCTGTGTAACCCGGTGGTCACATGCAGGACATCCTGGACTGGAAGAACGTGCGGAGCTTCTTCTACTGGCGTCTGCGGCGCCTCCTGCTGGAGGGCGTGGTGAAGTGTGAGGTCCTGCAGGCCAACCCAGAGCTGAGTGACGGACACATCCAGTCCATGTTGCGCCGCTGGTTTGTGGAGACTGAGGGAACAGTCCAGGTATGGACGTCACAACTTAATGTCTCTGTTCATGTCATACAAGTGGTGTTATGCTATTATAGTGTAGTAGCCCTGTCTGAAACATGTATGCCCTGTCTGGAACATGTCCTAATTGTCACCCTCTGACCATAAGGAGTTATTTTTGATCCAATGTTTAAGATGTTGGGTTACTGCGTGGGAAACACAATCTATTTCACTACAATCCATTGTGTGGAGAAGTGTTTTAGAGTGAGATTCTGTGCCTCATTTCCAGGCGTACCTTTGGGACAACAACAAAGCGGTGGTGGATTGGCTGGAGAAACATTTGACCAAAGAGGACGGCACACGATCAGCCATCAGAGAGAACATCAAGTACCTGAAGAGGGACCACGCCTTAAAACACATCCGCAGGTACACACACACACACACGCGTGCGCGTGCATGCACTTGAATGTACTCTTTGTATATTACTGGCAACTACCAGTAATCCTGTTGTGTATACTGTGTTTGCTATTCTAGCCTGGTGCAGGCCAATCCTGAGTTGACCATGGACTGCATCATCCACATGAGCCAGACCATCACTCCGTCCCAGAGGGCCAAGATTTCCCACCTGCTGGCCACGATGGACGGCACAGCCCCCAGTTAAACTCCAGGTCTGAGCTAAGCTGCCTGACGCCTTAAACAAGACATCTATGTAGTTGTCCCATACGAGAGAGACTAGAGAAGTAGACGTGTGGATCCTAGGGCCAGCATCTTCTCCAGTGCATCCTACTTTCTGTTGTAATCAGGTGAGCCAATAAAGCTAAGACTAAAGCCTGTCTTATTCTCAGGGTTAGGGCTAGTTAGTGCTACTCACTCACTGTAACCAGGCACAGCAGAGATTCACCCTGCCACTGCACATGTACTACATGCTGTGATTGGACATGTTTAGGATGTTCCAAGCAGGCCTGGGTTCAAATACTATCTCGGATCATTTCAAATACTGTATTTGAGCTTGCCTGTTCCAATAGAACCAATAGAAAATGATCAAAGGTACAAACCACACCCACCTGACACTACAGGCAGGCGGAAAGAATGGTCTGGTTCCATGTAGCGGTTGACATTGCTGTGATCAGAGGGAACAGCCACTACTCACTGGCATTTCAAATGCACATTATCAATAGGATGGGAAAACCCATATATTTAAAAAATGTAACATTCATTGAATGGATTGAACCATGGGCCTTTTTGTCAGTATTCTAATAAAGATTCTCATTGCTATCCTTTGAATGTACGGCATACTGTACGAAGGGGAATGTTCTTTTTTCTTTCCCTAATTAAACCAAAGGTTAGTTTTTAGGTCAGTGTCGTCTTTAAAAGCCTAACTATGTGCAATTTGAAAGTCAGGTAAAAGCTTTTTTTGTATTTAACATTACCACCCGGTGTTTATTCTTGTACCCTTGAATTTCTTTCTTTGTATTATTGGTGTTTGACTGAATTAGAAATACACCTGTGTTTTTCCTGAGTCATTTCATTTGTATTTTCATCCAAATTGGCGACAGATTTTCATGCTAATATTCTAAAATTAGCATAAAAACAATGTGTGCATTTTCCCACCTGAGATGTGTTTCCATCAAATTGACTTGGTGCGGATAAAAGGCTGTGCGTGATGAGGTATGCTCAAAAAAATGACTTTTGCTGTTAAATTCCCATTTACCGAATTTAAATAAAATAAAAAACATGTTAAATGGGTTTCTGTCGGATTTTCAACTTTACTGATGGTTTTAACACATTTTTTTTTATATATATAGCGAATGTGCTCATTCAGGTGGAATCATTTGCGTGCTAGCCAACAACTCGCAGATATACAGTGCAGGTGGGCTAGCCTATCATGGACAAAAGAGTGAGATCATTTTGATTTGTCAAACGGCAGCCAAGCTTTGATCATCATGTCACCAGAATAAGACCCTCAATATTTATTGGAAAGGAGCATCAAGCTCATCACCGTGCACTTTCACCACCCTGTGAAGTTCATCATCATTCATCTGTAGCCTAATTAACTGCATGCTTTCCCAACCAGTCTAGTGGGAGGACCACACAACATGTCATCACGTGACTCCAAGTTTACTTTGATATGATGGTTATTATAGCAATATTTATGCATAAAGGCATTTTCACCGCCATTTCTCACATAATACATTTTACAGACACAAAAATAACCCACCTGATAATAACCCACCTGATAATAACCCACCTGATAATAACCCACCTGATAATAACCCACCTTATAATAACCCACCTTATAATAACCCACCTGATAATAACCCACCTGATAATAACCCACCTTATAATAACCCACCTGATAATAACCCACCTGATAATAACCCACCTTATAATAACCCACCTTATAATAACCCACCTGATAATAACCCACCTGATAATAACCCACCTTATAATAACCCACCTGATAATAACCCACCTGATAATAACCCACCTTATAATAACCCACCTGATAATAACCCACCTGATAATAACCCACCTGATAATAACCCACCTTATAATAACCCACCTGATAATAACCCACCTGATAATAACCCACCTGATAATAACCCACCTGATAATAAACCTGATAATAACCCACCTGATAATAACCCACCTTATAATAACCCACCTGATAATAACCCACCTTATAATAACCCACCTGATAATAACCCACCTTATAATAACCCACCTGATAATAACCCTGTATTTTGTTTTGTCGACATTTGTGAAGTTTACCTACAAATTTGCATCAGGCCTGTTGTCACCTTTCTTATCCAACATGTACTTTACTCGCATAAAAAGGTTGGATGGAAACCTGGTTATTGATGGTGTATACATGGTGTGTAGTCTGGCTGAACAATCTTAAATGCCACTAGATAAATTCACACCCATAGTACTTGTATGGTGCTCATTTGGAACAAATGGACACCTAAAAAAGATCATGATTTATGCTATCTTTTTGTATGTGATATGAATACGTGTACATGTTTTCATTGTGTTTAATAGAATTCTGATTGTTTCTTAAACTCAGGTGAACAGGGGCAGACAGCGGTGCAATGGATAAATGGCAAAATTGTAACCGAAAGACCCCAAGCTATTCTCCTGCTGTTGCCTTCAACAAAATATCAGATATCCATTTGAAATTGTGTTAATAATATATATAAAATATCTGCTTTTTTGTGTACGTAACCCTAATAAGAGGTAAAGTAAATAAATGTAATGAATCTATTTCAGCACAAAACTGAAACTGATTTACCCATTGTGATTTTATTGTTTTTCTGTCATTTTAAAGTACATGTAGCCTGTCAAAAATAATCACTTCAATGATGAATTCAGAATTTGACTAATTTTAGCATATTTTCCAATGCTGACCTGTTTTGGAATGTATGGGTAAATACAGTTTAAGAAACGAAAGCTTTTCTGTGGAGATAGAAGGGATTTGAAACATACAAATATATACAGTAAACCGTGTTTGATAAATTCCTCCCTTTCTCCAATATAAATAAAACATCACAGTAATACTTCCTAAGATGATACAGACAACAGATAAAGAACATGGAACTTAACAGTATCATGGTAAGGCTTACAAACACAGGAATGCCAATGGTACAATAACTAGCAGATGGTAAGTTAGTAGTTGGTGTACTACAGGGGAGCACAGCTTCTTGAGTCTTTGCTTGGCAAAGCTCCACCAGAGATGTCCGTATATTTTTGTCAATTTGCTCCTAATTTGAGTTTCCCTCTTAGCCGGTTACTCCTCTTGCTTACAGTACACAGTACCTTCGGAAAGTATTCCAACCCCTTGACTTTTTCTACATTTTGTTACGTTATAGCCTAATTCTAAAATGTATTAAATATATATTTTTAGCAATCTACACTCAATACCCCATAATGACAAAACGAAAACAGATTTTTATGTATAAAAAAAACAAAAACAGAAATACCTTATTTACATAAGTATTAAGACCTTTTGCTATGAGACTTGAAATTGAGCACAGGTGCATCCTGTTTCCATTAATTATCCTTGAGATTCCACCTGTGGTAAATTCAATTGATTGGACATGATTTGGAAAGGCACACACCTGCACACATATAAGGTCCCACAGTTGACAGTGCATGTCAGAGCCAAAAACAAGCCATGAGGTCAAAGGAATTGTCCGTAGAGCTCCGAGACAGGATAGTGTCGAGGTACAGAACTGGAGAAGGGTACCAAAACATGTCTGCAGCATTGAATATCCCCAAGAACACAGTGGCCTCCATCATTCTTAAATGGAAGAAGTTTGGAACCACCAAGATTATTCCTAGAGCTGGCCGCCCGCCTAAACTGAGCAATCGGGGGAGAAGGGCCTTGGTCAGGGAGGTGACCAAGAACCCAATAGTCACTCTGACAGAGCTCTAGAGTTCCTCTGTGGAGATGGGGAGAACCTTCCAGAAGGACAACCATCTCTGCAGGACTCTACCAATCAAGCCTTTACGGTAGAGTGGCCAGACGGAAGCCACTTCTCAGTGAAATGGCACATGACAGCCTGCTTGGAGTTTACCAAAAGGCACCTAAAGACTCTCAACAAGATTGTCTGGTCTGATGAAACCAAAATAGACCTGAATGCCAAGCGTCACGTCCGGAGGAAACCTGGCACCATCCCTATGGTGGAGCATGGTGGTGGCAGAATCATGCTGTGGGGATATTTTTCAGCGGCAGGGACTGGGAGACTTGTCAGGATCTAGGGAAAGATGAACGGAGCAAAGTACAGAGAAATCCATGATGAAAACCTGCTCCAGAGCGCTCAGGACCTCCGACTGGGGCGAAGGTTCACCTTCCAACATGACAATAACTCTAAGCACACAGCCAAGACAATGCAAGAGTGGCTTCGGGGCAAGTTTCTGAATGTCCTTGAGTGGCCCAGCCAGAGCCCGGACTTGAACCCGATCTAACCTCTCTGGAGAGACCTGAAAAGAGCCTGACAGTTTGAGAGGATCTGCAGAGAAGAATGGGAGAAACTCCCCAAATACAGGTGTTCCAAGCTTGTAGCGTCATACCCAAGAAGAATCGAGGCTGTCATCGCTGCCAAAGGTGCTTAAACAAAGTCCTGAGTAAAGGGTCTGAGTACTTATGTAAATGTGATATTTCCATTTATTTATTCTTTTAATTAGCAAAAATTTCCCAAAACCTGTTTTTGTTTTGTCATTATGGGGTATTGTGCATAGACTGATTTAATCAATTTAAGAATAAGGCTGTAACGTAACAAATTGTGGAAAAAGTCAAGGGGTCTGAATACTTTCCGAAGACCCTGTATGTGTGTGGTTTTGAAATTCTTTTGATCAAATCAGTCTCCAAATGGACCTCTTTCTCTCATCTGAAATAGTGGCTTGGGGATGGCAACACAAGTTGCACTGTCATTGTGGACAGAGAAAACCAATGAGGGTTCACGCTTTTCAGTCAAAGAAGATGTGGGGGATTTTTGGTGCCAGTAGTGGGATTGACAAGTAGAGCCTCTGTGCAAAACGAAAGAAGGTATTTTGATTCTGTTGGTGATGCATCACTACAGCTCTGTCTTTGACTTCCACTTTGTGGTGGGGATGTTTTCATTAAAGCAGGGCGGTGATGGGCTTGCTGTTGCCTGGCGTGCCCATGTACTGGGAGGAGAGGGCATCCAGGGTGGCGTATGAGGTGAACAGGCCCGTCGCCTGCAGGTCTGAGAAGGGCATGCTGCCTCCACTAGAGACAGGAGGGAGGCTGCCGGTCATGGCGCCCAGGTCACAGTCAGACAAACGAAGGGGAGAGTTACTGAAGGTGCCCAATGCTTCCAGGTTAAAGCTGTCGTCTTTCATCTCCTCCCACAGGTTACCTGAGGACAGAAGGAACTAATTTTGTCACGTCAATGGTCATCACTGCTTCTAAGAGACAAGAAAATGGCCAACTCTACTGCAAAGTAACATTGGTTTGAGGATTGTTCAATTAGTATATCATGTTGTGACTAGGTGCTATAGCTACCCACCTTGTAGAGCGAAATCCATGATGCTGGGGTCCAGTGCGTCCACCTCTGCGTTGACGTCACCGTGGACACTGTAGAAGTCATGAGGCTGCTTGCCGGGATGCTCGGTGGCAAGAGGGCTGTGGGAGAGGTCAGGAACGGTGTGAAGGGGGGTGTCTGGGCGGGGGATACCGAGGCCAGCCTGGCCTGGGCATTGGCCTGGAGCTGGGCATGAAGCTGGTGGTGCATGGGCAGGCACTGCAGGGACAGGGTGACCACGGGCTGGGGCTGCATCTGGCCTGGGACAGGCAGGGTTAGGCCGGACGGACAGCTGGGGAGACGGGTCATCCCGGGGTCCATGGGCTTTCGTCTGCAGCTCTCTGGCCGGTCCGTGATCAGCTTGTCCAACTCATCTGACAGAGAGGGAAAAACAGGGCAGTTTAGCAGCTGATGACAGACTGATGACTGTCCATTTAAAATAAAAAACTAAGCAGAGTCTATGCATATTAGTGTCAATTGGAACATAGCCAACTGTACTGTAGCCGTGACAGTTGCCACATAGACATATAAAACTGAGGAGGAATAATCATCTTCATTGGTGGAGGGTCATGTTCTTCATTGATGGGCCGTGTTCAATAGAGCACACACAATTTTTCAAAAACATTTTGCAAAGGAAAACAAAAATGAGTTCAGGTTGTTCCTCCCTGTTTCAGTCCCTTTTCCTCTATTTTGTGCCTATTGAACAGGATCCAGGTTGTGTGTGAATAGACCTCAGTCAGCCCTGTGGTCTCACCTGGGTTGGCCATGCTGCGACGGATGGCTGGCAGGTCCTTGCGCTTCCACTTCTGCATCTCCTCTTCCATCTTGTCGATCTTGGCCGGGTTCAGGGCCCAGAGGCAACCCTTACGCGAGGAGCCGCTCATCTTGTTCTCCACCTTCTCAAAGCACTTGTTTAGGGACAGGTTGTGTCGGACTGAGTTCTTCCATCCGTCTGGTGCTGTCTATAGGGAAAACAACCCCAAGGAGAGGAAGGAGACATTTAAATGACTTACTAAACACAATGCTAACTTCCATGCAACATATCTGCTTCCCCAATCACTATTGAATATTAGGCCAGTTTTCTGGACCCGGTCCTAGACTAAAAAGCATGTTCAATGGTGATTCTTCATTGAGCATGCTTTTTATTCCAGGGTTAGGCTTAAACTGGGTCCGAGAAACCAGCCCTTAGAGGATCTGCTCAAGTCTTACCTTAAAGTAGGGGAAATGCTCCTTCATAAAGCTGTAGATCTCGCTGACAGGGAGACTGCCCGTCTTGCTGTTCTTCAGAGCCATAGCAATCAAACAGCTGAGGATGGATCAAAGTAGAAAGACAATATTATCATTTAGTTATAAATCTAGGAAGTAAATAAATTTCATATGGTTGATAATTAGACCAGGGTCTTGTTCATTAGGCACCAAAGGGAAGAAAATGGACTTAAATGGGGAACTACCTGAACTTGTCATTTTCCTTTGTGTGCCCTAGTGAACATGACCCGGGCAATACAATACTACTGTAATGCCCCTTGGCCCAGGGGAGGCTTACCTGTAGGAGTAGATGGGCTTGGGGAAAGACTTGGGCTGTAGGTCCTGGTTTTGTGGAGCCAGGCGCGGCTGTGTGAACAGGTTTTGGTTGTTGAAGGAGACATTGCTATAGAACCCAGCAGGAGAACACTGAGAGAAAATGAGAGAACAATCTAGAATATTTGTAATGTATATTATTTATTTTAAATAAAAATAGTGTTTTAATTAATGCCATATAAACATCAAACCCTTAAACAGCAGTAGGCCGTAAATGAATAGAATAATCTCTAACACTACATTAAGTTGCTCATATACCCATGTAGTAACACTGTAATTACGCTAACATTACTGTATTAATAGGTTGTTACATAGTATTGTAAAGAGTATTTAGTAAATGACTATGTAATTATATGTAACAATTCATTTCTAATTCGCAAACTGTATCCACAGCCCAGCTGTAGTAGGGATGACGTAGTTACCTGCTGGCTAGCCTGGGTCAGAGTGAAAACTTGTTGGGCTGTAGGTTGGTAGGCAGAGGTAGGGCATTGGTACCCTGGGGAGGGCTGCCCATTCATGGAGAATGGAGACATCTGTGGAATAGACCCAGGGCAACTTTAGTATATTTACTATATGATTTCATTTAGCTAGAGAATAAGCACTGATTAATGAACAGTTTGGATAAATCATATATGTATTTTTTAATGTCAGGATGCATAACTTACATTTCCGCTGTGGGGGGTGATGACGTTAATTCCCAGGGGGCTGTGCTGCATGTTGCTCTGTAGGTGGATCATGGCTCCCTGTCCCCCTGCCATGGTCATGTTGTTCAGCTGAGCTGTAAGGAAGGAAGCGGTACAAAATCCAGGTCTGTCTTCAATCTCCACACATCGGCCCTGTTCCAATACTTTAGAAATGCATCTTTCCTCGCTTCCTCGAGGTAAGCAAATGTGATTGGATAGGGCTGAGCAAGGCTACCACCCTATTACTTTTACCAATTTAAGTATTCTGATACATGATTGTGCTTCAAGGAAGATAAGAAGGAAGGATGCATTTGTAAAGCATTAAGACAGGGTCCATGGCCCTATCAAGTATCAGTGTAGGCCCAAGTCTATATCCCCTCATACTGCACTTTAATCATTCTATTGGTCTTGCCAGTCTCATTAGCGAGGTTGGCAGTTATGCTTCCAACTGTAATCATTTTGATCAATTTGTCCTCTTCAGCATCAGAGCCCAGAAGCACTCCTGAACTATCCAATCAGAGCGTGTGTGTGGATTTGAAATGGTGCAGGCTCCCCCAATTGGCGTGTGTGTGTGTTTTTGTGTGTCTCACCTGTCTGCTGCTCAAGCAGGCTGCCCCCCTGCCCCTGGGAAGGCCCGTTGAAGTCCCCTCCGCCACCACCGCGACCATCGGCCATCTGCTGCAGCCGGGGAACATCTACAGATGTGAGCCATGACAGAGACTGCAGTTCCCCAGGGAGATCCTCTTGAAGCTGGGAGGGGTCTGTGGTCAGAAGTCTGCAGGGACGGGACACAAGCAACACAACCACTCAGATACACAGCCTAGCATACAACTGTAGGATGTATCCAGACCTGGATTCAAATACTAGTTGAAATCATTATTGCCATGGAAGCAAAAAAATAATAATCCCAAAAGTACAAACCCCAAAACAAATGTGTAAGTAGCCACTTTATAAATAGTATTCATACTATTCAGGTCTGGTTATATCTAGGGCAAATATACAGGACACTGACTGAACAGACATGTATTCCATTAAACCTAAAGTAATGCGTCCAACATTGGTGTGGGAGAAGTGAAAATGAATCATAATCCAGGAGTATAATTTTATCTGGGATTTACCACAAGTATATTATGGAGTGCTATTTGATTAGCTAATTACTGTAATAGTAACATTATGGATAAAAAGCCAACATTCTCGTTATTATTAATCCCTCTTCAGTGACTTGCTTATGACCTTCCTCATCAACAATTTTAATGTTCTCATCTACTTCCTGAGTTTTGGGAAATACAAATAAAAATAAGTGATCACTAGATTTGCAACATAACCACCAACAATGATGATCAAGTTGTATCAACAATGAATTCCCATACCTGTGTACAATATTTATTAAGATTTCCTGCTTAATTTGTGCTTAATCGGGGCATGAGGTGCCAATCAGCTTTTGCTCATTATTTCTTTTAGACAGGAGGGCTCTGCAGGGAGAAAAGAGAAGAATCCTCTCCAGTCGTCTCTCCACACACTTACTGTAGAATAGTTCAGTAATTGGGGTTGCTATGACGACACTCACTATTCAGTTACTTTGTGGGTCTGGAGACTGTAGGATCCCCCGATCCCCACCCCAACTGCAAACAAAGTCACCCCTACATCAGGTGACTACAATCTCCCTCTACCCATTGGCTGAATCATAAGTAAACAGCGCATGAGATCATTTGAAAATATGGGAGAGCGGCACATGTCGCTCTGCAACAGTTGGCCTTGTCTATTGAAAAATTATCACCTATTGTGTCCCAAACGACAAATCTGTCCAGTGGCACGTGGCCCTATTGTTTCCACCCAGACCCTTCCTTGATTGTCTCTGCCGTTTTTTAACGTTTTTTTTTTAACCAGCCCCTGCATTAATCTGTTGGAATGACAGTCCTCACACAAGAGGGACAAATAGGATGCCATCTGCTTCCCTGTCCCTCTCCCCTCACACTGTCCCCCCTCCTCCACCCAGAAGGGCAGTAGACGGGGCCCTGGGGGACTGAGGGAGGAGGGTGGGGTTGATGGAGGTCAGCCCACACTGCTCACTCAGCCTGTCACCTGAATAAATGACATTTCATCCAGAGCTTTGCCTTGGCACAAGGCGTTGGACACCTTGACTGCATGTGCTAGTAAAGGCTTGTGAATAACCGTCTCTTTCAAAGCAGAGTGACAGATGCTCCTGTGAAACTGTACACCACAGGCACCACCACAGACACCTATTTCTACTTGAGATTTGTAGTATGAGCTCCCTCTACCCCAAA
This sequence comes from Oncorhynchus masou masou, assembly GCF_036934945.1. Taxonomy (NCBI): domain Eukaryota; kingdom Metazoa; phylum Chordata; class Actinopteri; order Salmoniformes; family Salmonidae; genus Oncorhynchus; species Oncorhynchus masou. Next base: position 18,931,312 of record NC_088212.1, read on the forward strand.
AAAAGACACATGCACACATGCACACATGCCTACATACATGCACACACACATGCGTGTTCTCTCTCTTTAAAAAAACACACACAAAAAAAAACGACAAATATATGCCTCACCAGCTGTAACCCTGAGTTGAGGCTTAATCCAAATAGGTAAAACACATTTTAGAGAGCACTAGTTCCAATGGAAGCATATAACAACAAGATGACTATTTTGGCCTTAAGGGATGTTCAACACAATACAACTAAATGTGATTTGCCATTTACCTTGGCTGTAGTCGGGTCCCCAAGACAGTTCTTTGGATATGTATTTTGTTTCTTTTACTTAGGTATTTGATAGTCATTGTATTTTGTCAGTATTAACATAGGGTCCCATTCATTCTGAAATATGTCTAAATCACCGAACAAACAGACCAATCCAACTCATATTACAGCAGTATCCTTTCCTGAAGGACATGTCTGAACTTTTTTGGGGTTCAATCCACTTTTGAATATTGTCATCGAGTTGCATCAAAGCAAAATCTGGAAGTGGATTAGGCCTATAACATGATAACGTGACTTTTCAAAAATCTAATGTAGACACGACCTTCAGAAAGGGTACATTTGTAATATAGGATTTGGGTATTTGTATGGTGTTTTGGCCAAATTTTCTAAATGAATGAGGAATTTACTACAGCCAAGGTACAAAAAATCAGGTTAGGTTGTATTTGTGAACATTAATATCCCTTCAACAATTAGTGGGATTTGATCAAAACATATAAACTTGATTGGAAATAGTCATAGCCTATATAACACAATTTATATGTAAAACACATTCTCAATGCTTTTTAATTGTTTTCTGAAAAGCATCTCTAGGCCTAAGCCAATCACCCTAAATATTTTTACAGCAATTAGGATGCCTCTTCCCTATACACCCCCACTTAACCCACAATAAAGAGCATGTTCAACGAGGCACGGCATGCTGGTCTATAGTGTCCCCCGTCTAGCACAAGTCGCACAAGCTTTCCCAGAGGTTCAATACTACACAGACCCCACTCCCACCTCCTAATTGAGAGCCACTTCTCCTCGCTAGTGACCCGGAGAGCCCCATCTCCCCCTTGGAGCCGGCGGGCCAAGAGGCTGAGTCTCACTGTGTGCCGGCAGCGGGAGTGTAAACAGAGCTGATGGTTTCTGACAGATCCATTCAGACAAAATCATTTATTCTTAGGTAGTGGGGTTTTTCTCCCCTTTTTCATACACCACCTCCCTTCACTGAAAGAGCTGTCCATCTACCATTGGATTAAAACTACAGTATAGGGAGTTTTTGGAAAATATATATTGGAGTTATCCTTATACCTAAACCTTTTGAATCATATTTGCCTTTTTTTTTTGTTAAGTGGAGCCAACTTTTCAAAGATACAACTTTGATCAAAAAGCGTATCATTGCAATTCACAAATCCAGTCTTACCTGTAATCTTGTGGAGAGGGATGATGACCTGAATTTTCTAGAACTCCTGACATCCTGGATGTAATTCCACTTTCTATCATTTCCTGGGATATTTGATAATGCTGAAACAAGGAAAAAGTGCCTCTGCATAAGACATCTAGGCTTCAATACTTGATGTCATTTAGGTCTAGACCTATTTCTTTTTTTAAACTGACCAAACAATTAGAATTTTGTTTCCTTGTTTTGTCTACTCATTATATAGGCTATGATTATGACCTTTAGACAAATAAAATATTAGCACATCAAACAGACTACTTATGGAGGAAAATAAGTATTTATATTATGTATGATATAGTATTATGTACTACATTAATCATATAGGCTACAATGAATGCACTATTTAAAAAATCTGATTATGATCAGTTAATAACAATAATGATATAAGCTAATGACAATCATATCAGCTATCATGGAAAAAAGCATAACAATTGCAAATTAAAATAGACAACAAACAATACTTTAGATGTTTTTATACACAAGTTACAGGGGTATCAGTTCACAAATGTAGGCCTATGCTTCAAATTAATATAACATTGACGTTTTACAATACAGAAAACAAATGGATTGCTATTTAATAAGCATTGCAATTGATAAGGCTATTTATTAATATTTTTTTACTGATTTAAAAAAACTACTTTTTGTGCAATCCCTAAATATAGCAGCGTTTCCCACCCTTTCTGAAATAACAACAATGACACAAAAATGAAAAGTCCTCAAATATAAATAATACCCTCTCACTCAAAGTATCATAACTATTTTCTGACATTCATCCTTGTCATACCGGAAAAAGTTAAATCTTACCTGTTCAGGATAATCTACAGAAAATGTTAGTTGTTGATGAGTCCGTGTAGTCTACTGTGTTTTCACTGTGCTGCACTTGTTTCCGAAAAACCGTTTTTAAATTTCCCTCTCTGGAGCTGTCCAGCACACTGTCATGCGCAATAGGCCTACCTACCTTAACGGAGCCTGTTGTTGCTCAAAGGGCAGGATCCTAAGGGTTTGACAGCTGCTGCCAATGTAACAACTTGTAACAGACTCCCGTGGAAGACAGTACACCATCCGAATCGACAAAAAAATATGCAGTCTGATCTCACTTTTTGTATTTACACCTGGGCTAGTATTTCCTTTAATTACTGTGGTTGTGGAGTTTCTGGATAAAATGTAGGCTAGCCATGGACAATGACGAATTTGAGAAAGGATGGTTTCAAAACAATAAACCACTCTATAGCTGTAGCCACCCAGTCTCTATCCAATATAGTTGACAATTGTCATTGTACGGCGACATATGGTAGCATACTTGTGTGATACTTTTTGTTAGTCAGCTAAAATAAATTGTTTGGTCAAGATCGAGGCGCAGGTGCGCCTTAGATGCGTCGCTATAGCCTACAATACACAACAGTAACACATCACTTTGCCCAGTCTTAATTTGAAATCAGCGCTACAAAACAAATTAATGCAAATAAAAAATAAGAGGAATAACTGCTTAAGAAATATGTAGTCCTACAGCGTATTTGTACCCTATACAATTTCCCTTCGATATAATGTCCAGTCCTCCCAAGTTCCAGTTTTCAAGTATTCCAACATAGTAATTATTAGAGACCTTCGACTCTGGTGGTGTCTATCGCTGCTTGTTAGCGTCTGAAACGGAATGAATGTGAATTAAAAGGCGAGTGCTTGTAGACAATTTGTTTCCCCGCCGCTGCACCCGCGTCTTTCTCCGTACAACAGCGGGAAAAATAGGCTGGAAGGCGCGCAGGGGAGGTAAAGGGTACATGAGCCAAGGAAACAACAGGGCTGCAAAGTTGTCACTTGTCAGAAGAGATTTGAGCTGGTGATGTAAACCTGTGTTATGGGACACAGTATTTCGACTTCAATCTTAGCGTACTTTAGGTGACAATATACATTGGAAGTATTCGACTCTTATGGGCTAAACTGCTAAAGACAACTGCTTAGGAAAGGTGGAAAAGTTGTCTACTTCACTGTTATTGTTGTGGGTGTACCAACTTTAAAATCTGTTGTCCACGTTTACATAAACAACTAGAATTTGAGAAACATCTTACAAAAATTCACAACCGGAAATTAACACAAATGTCTGTGGGGATAGAGCCAGTGAAAGCAGTGTCAACCCATGGGACACCACAGATGGTAAATCATGCTGCCGCAATGGACACAATCAATGATTACATGCATGAATGTAACTGACAAAATAAGGCCTTCCCCAAAGATCCAGAAAATCTAAGTCCTAGAGCCCGTGGGGTTACACTGTATTATTCACATGGCTCTACTTAGATAATTTGCCGAGGGACCACAACTCCCTTCACTGCGCCATAAAGATTTAGTTAAAGAAAAAGTCTGAACATCCTGTTGTTGGAACAAGGTTAACGGCGTATTATGTTAACTGCATATTATTACGTTAAGAGAGAGGAAAAAATAATTGGAGAGAAATTATGTTGAGAGAAATAATTTTGAGAAAATGGAGAGAAAAAAAGTACTAAAATGTACTGTAGTGTCACAGTGGTAAATGTAACAAAACATTTAGAGTTCTGATTGTGTGTTTACAGGCTGATGTCATTTTGACTGTGACAGGGCTCTCAAGTGGTTACATTAGTTACATTATACTGATAAAGGATTAGAGTGTGTGACAAAGTACAGCCAAGGCAATCAACCTCCTTCCAGTTCTCTGCTGCCAATGACGAACGAACTGCAAAAATCACTAAAGCTGGAGACTCTTACCTCCCTCACTAGCTTTAAGCACCAGCTGTCAGAGCAGCTCACAGATCACTGCACCTGTACATAGCCCATCCAATCTATCTCATCCCCATACTGTATTTATTTATTTATCTTGCTCCTTTGCACCCCAGTATCTCTACTTGCACATTCATCTTCTGCACATTCTACCATTCCAGTGTTTAATTGCTATATTGTAATTACTTGACCACCCTGGCCTATTTATTGCCTTACCTCGCTTATCCTACATTTGCACATGCTGTATATAGATTTTTCTACTCTATTATTGATTGTATGTGTGTTTATTCCATGTGTAACTCCGTGTTGTTGTATGTGTCGAACTGCTTTGCTTTATCTTGGCCAGGTCGCAGTTGCAAATTAGAACTTGTTCTCAAGTAGCCTACCTGGTTAAATAAAGGTGAAATAAATAAATAAAATAAAAACCAGGGCCCACATTCATAAAGGGTCTCAGAGCAGGAGTGCATAGACTGGGGGGACTTTATCCTAGATCAGCATTCCTAGTCTGAGATGCTTTAATGATATAGATCCAGATCACTAGTTCCCCCTACACAAGGAAAGTCACCACTGTTTCCATCAGAAAAGGATGTCCCAGTAAACAACTCCCTGTTCAGAGAACACAGTGATGACATTCCCTCTCGTGCCTTTGTCCAGGAACAATGGGGAAACGGTGGGATTTGACCATTGAACCACGGTTCCATCAACACATGTTGATGTTTACACATTTGTTGCAATGGAGATGTTTGTGGAGTATCTACACATCCTGGACAGTCCTGTAGGTAGACATCTGTGTCTGCTCTGACCATTGAAGATGAAAAAAGAGGTGGGTGACTGGACACCTCTAGACTCAGTACACCCAATTAGACATTACAAGATGCTATCATGACATTATACTCATATTTGTACTAAATTATGAAACCGACAAAGACACAAAAAATAGTTATAAAAAGTGACAGCCACTAGTCCATCCATTCTACTGTTCTAAAATGGTCCAGCGAGAGCAAAGATGGATTACTTTAGGACTGGCAATGAACTGCAGGGGCGACTCTTAGACAGGCTTGATCTACATTTTCTCCAGCCGATTCAATCCCTCTTCTATTTGACATGGCAGATAATGACGGTTCTCTGAGAGACTGTTGCATGGACCTAACATCTGAAAGTTGCTTCAGTTCCTCTGTCACAGTGCTATTGTATTGGGAGATCACACACCCTCCATCTTTCAGGTTTAGAGAAATCAATGAGGTTGACCTTTGTGTGACCCGGGTCAAGACTAATTGGGTGTGTTCTATGGGGAGGATGGCCCTTTTCATAGGCTCAGAGCAGTGTTTCTTCATCCTGGGGACCCAAAGGGTTGCACATTGTAGTTTTGCCATGATTTGAATTAGGTCTGTAGTGCTCGGGCAAAAACATACATGTGCACTCCTTTGGGTCCCCAGAACCTGGATTAACAAACACTGGTTTAGCAGTTTCTCAAACCTCAGGGACCCCAAGACGTTTCACAATTTTGTTGTCGGCGTGAACTAGCTCACCTGATTGACCTTGTCAGTGCCTTTTCAACCTCAGGAGGCTTAAGAAATTTGGCTTGTCACCAAAAGCACTCACAAACTTCTACAGATGCACAGTCGAGAGCATCCTGTCGGGCTGTATCACCGCCTGGTACGGCAACTGCTCCGCCCACAACCGTAAGGCTCTCCAGAGGGTAGTGAGGTCTTCACAACACATCACCGGGGGCAAACTACCTGCCCTCCAGGACACCTACACCACCCGATGTCACAGGAAGGCCATAAAGATCATCAAGGACAACAACCACCCGAGCCACTGCCTGTTCACCCCGCTATCATCCAGAAGGCGAGGTCAGTACAGGTGCATCAAAGCAGGGACCGAGAGACTGAAAAACAGCTTCTACTCTCAAGGTCATCAGACTGTTAAACAGCCACCACTAACATTGAGTGGCTGCTGCCAACATACTGACTCAACTCCAGCCACTTTAATAATGGGAATTGATGTAGAATATATCACTAGCCACTTTAAACAATGCTACTAAATATAATGTTTACACACCCTACATTACTCATGTCATATGTATATACTGTACTCGATACCATCTACTGCATCTTGCCTATGCCTTTCTGTACCATCACTCATTCATATATCTTTATGTAAATATTCTTTATCCCTTTACACTTGTGTGTGTATAAGGTAGTAGTTTTGGAATTGTTAGGTTAGATTACTCGTTGGTTATTACTGCATTGTCGGAACTAGAAGCCCAAGCATTTTGCTACACTCGCATTAACATCTGCTAACCATGTGTATGTAACAAATAAATTTGATTTGATTAGTCAAAGGGTTGATTATTAGTTGACAAGTTGAATCAGCTGTGCTAGCTCTAGAATAGTTCAAATACAGTGAACAGTTGGGGTCCCTGAGGAGAGGTTTGAAAACAACTGGCTTAGAGGGTAAGATGAAAAAGTCTCCATCTCATTCACCAGTGATGTCAGAGTTGTGGGTTCGATTCCCACGGGGTCCAGTACGAAAATGTATGCACTCACGACTGTCAGTCGCTCTTTAGAAGAGCATCTGCTAAGTAGCTTCCCGAGTGGCGCAGCGGTCTTAAGGCACAGCATCGCAGTGCTTGCTGTGTCACTACAGATCCTGGTTCGATTCCAGGCTGTGTCGCAGGTTAGCAGAAAATAGGAGCATTGTACTGTGATTGGCTCAGTATTGCACCGTGATTGGCTAAGTGTTCTGTCACCGCCTTTAGAAGGATAACATCAAGAATGTGAGGTCTTTGGGTCCTGCCATAGACTTAGATTAGAAGTGCCCTTCCAAGAAGGCTCAAGGTCATTGGCCACAGCTAAAAGGATGTTGAATCACGTTATATGTACAGTAGCTTTGATTGGACTGATCATGTCAACATCTTACTTTCAAAATCTTAGCTAGCAGTCATCATCATCAATAAAGTCGACAATCTACTGGCAAATTCTTTTTAATCCTTGTCATATAAAGATAAATAATGAAGATAAATTATCGACAAAACGTATCGTTGCTCATCGGCCATTGGACATACATATTACACAAGTTGTAAATTGCAAATTCAACAATGAGTTGTTTGGAAAGAATCAGTGACAGTGGCTAACTGCAAGCATTGCAATGTCGGAATAAATGTGCTCAGACTGGGAAAATACATTTTGAGCAGTCATCCAGCTCAGAATTGTAAATCTCTCTCTTTCTTTGAAGACAAAGTTTGCCAACGAAGGACCGCCGCGCACAACTAGGTGAGTCTAAAAATGTCTTATATTCTACATAAATGATGTAATATGCCAGGGAGATATGGTCAGCCATATCAACTATGTTTTTTTAAAGATAGTAAACGAGGCCGAATGAATTGTTTCGTTGCCAGACAAGGCTCCGCTGATAGCCAGGTGTAGCAGTGGTAGGATTCACTCCATTGTGTAGGCCCTAACAGTTTGTGGGCACCACGCCGTTGGAGTGGAATAAATGTATTTTTTAGTGTTGTGTAGTGGCTTTGCTGAAGGCATGCATCTAAAGAAATTGGGTGAGTTTGCCCCACCAACTTGTACATGCTAAAATCACCACTGATTGTGTCAAGGAAGCAGTGTGGCTTGGTGGGGTCGTGTTTCGGAGGACACATGGCTCTTGACTTTCGCCTCTCCAGAGTCCGTACAGGTGTTGCAGCGATGGGACTGTAACTACCAAATGCATATCACAAAAATTGGGGAGAAAAAAGGGTAAAATAATAAATAATACACAAAATTAAAATTAAAAAAGAGCATCTGCTAAATTACTCAAATGTATTTTTGACCAGGGCCCATAGGGCATAAGGGCATAGCGCAGGGTTGACCAAGTTGGAGATAACTTTTGGTCTGTTTTTCACTCTTATCCTTTGTGCATTCCTGTTTCTCTGCACTGTGGATCTTTAAGTGGTGTAAAGGTGATAAGAGAATTATGTTCTTAAGGTACATAACCCAATTTAATTATTTACTCAGTCTGCAAACCAGAATTTGTAAGATCCTGGTCAAATGAAACAGACGGAGGCCCCGCTAAAATAGTCCAAAAGGTTTATTCCCGGGAACGTTCTGGCGTGCACATTACAAAGACCTTCATTTCATACTGACTTCTCACGCCCACACATTCACACGCACACACATACACACAAACAGACGCACACACTGTCTGTCTCACTACCCAGCCGACAGAGATAGTGACCTTGTCCTTGAGACGTACTCCCCGTTCTCTCCCAAATCTCTAGTCAGGTCTGCACCAAGATCAGACAGTCTGTGTTTAAAATACCATAAAGACATATTGTTTTACCCTAATTCTGACTAGGACTACACATTTATTGATTATGATTTTATACATTCTAATCAATCAATTCCATACAATTAAATGTCTCAGGGCAGAATATTCGAAGCGTTCAATTAACAGATCATTCTCAACTAACAAAAGGATATCGTCACAGCTGAGCTGAATTCAGTGCTGTATAGTCAGGTTGTTCATACAAGCAACTCGCATGCCCATGTATTTTTCAGCCATTTATCTCCTGTGTTTGATGGGTGAAAAATCCACTTGTCAAGTGGCATGTATTTGTAGATTCCAAGGAAAGCCAGACTTCCCCAAAAAATTTACCAATCTTTTTTTTAACATAAAATAATGTATCTTTCATCTGTCTGTGTTTCATAATTTTCCTTTAATTCACAGGGGCGGACTGTATCTCACAGGAGAAAGCATCCGAGCGAGTGAAACAGCGCCCCTCTGTCTCTGTGTAGGCTATCTATCTGATGCTGTCTGGTCCAAATGAGTATGACATTGTTGCCACACACAGCATTGCAGACCATTGCAGCCAGCGAGCATCTGACATCTCTTGACAAAAAAAAATATGAAAAATGTGCCAATCAGCATTGAGCTAAACCGAGCGAGCTCAACTGTGAATGGTCCTGGTGCACCAAAAAACAGTGTCAAGGGAAGCCAGCTTGGATTTGGCGTCACTCCTATCAAATCCCATTGAGAGCATATAGTCGTTGACAGAAAAACTTGAATTGTTGAATTTCGTTGTTGTTGTCCTCCGGTGGCTAGCTAGCCAGCTAGCAAACATTGTCCCTTTTCTAAATTAGCCATGGATGGAGAGGGGGATTTGGACTTGTGGTTTTACTTAATTCTCTGTTCTGATCCAACCATTAATTCAAACTCTGTTGAACCCCTGGCCTGAGAGGATGGAAGTTCAATATGTAGCTAGATGTAAAAGTTTATCGTTAACTAGCTAATGTTGCCCATGAATGGAAGTTAGGCTAGTGAGCAAGCATTTTAGCCAGGTAGCCTAGGACAACAAAAAATATGCGTATACTGTTTGACAGAGTGACAGAGCGTTTTATCAACATGAAAGAGAGGAGGATGGCATTGCCGTTTCTCTACAAGTAAGGTGAGTCAACATGTTTTTCTACTTGCATGCACACACACAGAAATCAGAACATTGGACAGCCACATCATATTTAGCTTACGTTGGTTGGACCACATTTTTTTTGTTTTCTTTTAGTTGTCACTGTATTAGACTAAGCAGAAGTGATTTGATGATGTTGAAATGGTGCTGGAATAGTTGAGGCAGCTCCTGTTTTCTTTGTGACTTGCGTTAACTATGGGTCTAAATCAATAGTTGTTTCATGGTTTAAAAATGTAGGAAACATTAACTGGCTTGACCATGCTGTAGGTCATGTAACTGTCTGTTACTGTATGCTTTGTGAAATTCACTGGACAGAGGTTGCTATCCGGTTTTGTGATTAAAATCAAAGGTGTGGTTGAATTTATTCTGCTACTGTGTTTTCTTATTGTCTCGGCCTACATATCACAGTGGCACTCACAAGGTATATGCATTAACAGGTTATAGAGGGGGGCGGGGATGCTTTGCTTCCCCAGTGATTTTACCCATGCATCGCTACTGCTTGTCACTTAAATCTCGCTGGATTGATTTTCATTTTACTCCTGCGACTCTTTCATACCCTTGCTTCTGGCAGTCTCTTTCCCCTCATGAACGTCACGCCCGCGGAAGAGTATGTAAGGTCCTATCAAACACACTCGAGTAATGGCGGAAACGGGCTCATTGAATGCATTATTTTCGTTGCATAAGAACAGTAAATCTTCGTCTGGGATTTAACACATCATCTCAACCCTTACATTACAAGAAAGAGAAGAATAAGACCGTTATTTTGATGGGTGTTCAATTTCTGTGGAATTGAAGAAAGTTATAGTTTAATACAGTTGTGTTTACAAATTAGACTGCCTGAAATGAAAGCAACTTCTAAAAATGAACACTCAGATTATAGTGATATTATGTCTGATCTTGAAAACTGTGTAAAGTATGTATATATACATACACTGCTCAAAAAAATAAAGGGAACACTAAAATAACACATCCAAGATCTGAATGAATGAAATATTCTTATTAATTACTTTTTTCTTTACATAGTTTCAATGTGCTGACAACAAAATCACACACAAATTATCAATGGAAATCAAATTTATCAACCCATGGAGGTCTGGATTTGGAGTCACACTCAAAATTAATGTGGAAAACCACACTACAGGCTGATCCAACTTTGATGTAATGTCCTTAAAACAAGTCAAAATGAGGCTCAGTAGTGTGTGTGGCATCCACGTGCCTGTATGACCTCCCTACAATGTCTGGGCATACTCCTGATGAGGTGGCGGATGGTCTCCTGAGGGATCTCCTCCCAGACCTGGACTAAAGCATCCGCCAACTCCTGGACAGTCTGTGGTGCAACGTGGCGTTTGTGGATGGAGCGAGACATGATGTCCCAGATGTGCTCAATTGGATTCAGGTCTGGGGAAAGGGCAGGCCAGTCCATAGCATCAATGCCTTCCTCTTGCAGGAACTGCTGACACACTCCAGCCACATGAAGTCTAGCATTGTCTTGCATTAGGAGGAACCCAGGGACAACCACACCAGCATATGATCTCACAAGGGGTCTGAGTATCACATCTCGGTACCTAATGGCAGTCATGCTACCTCTGGCGAGCACATGGAGGGCTGTGCGGCCCCCAAAGAAATGCCACCCCACACCATGACTGACCCACCGCCAAACCGGTCATGCTGGAGGATGTTGCAGGCAGCAGAACGTTCTCCACGGTGTCTCCAGACTCTGTCACGTCTGTCATGTGCCCAGTGTGAACCTGCTTTCATCTGTGAAGAGCACAGGGTGCCAGTGGCGAATTTGCCAATCTTGGTGTTCTCTGGCAAATGCCAAACGTCCTGCATGGTGTTGGGCTGTAAGCACAACCCCCACCTGTGGACGTCATTTTGCAGGGCTCTGGCAGTGCTCCTCCTGCACAAATTGTCTATAGGATTGAGGTCAGGGCTTTGTGATGGCCACTCCAATACCTTGACTTTGTTGCCCTTAAGCCATTTTGTCACAACTTTGGAAGTATGCTTGGGGTCATTGGCCGTTCGGAAGACCCATTTGCGACCAAGCTTTAACTTCTTGACTGATGTCTTGAGATGTTGCTTCAATATATCCACATAATTTTCCTACCTTATGGTACCATCTGTTTTGTGAAGTGCACCAGTCCGTCCTGCAGAAAAGCACTCCCACAACATGATGCTGCCACCCCCATGCTTCACAGTTGGGATGGTGTTCTTTGGTTTGCAAGCCTCCCTATTTTTCCTCCAAACATAACGATGGTCATTATGGCCAAACAGTTATATTTTTGTTTCATCAGTCCAGAGGACATTTCTCCAAAAAGTATGATCTTTGTCCCCATGTGCAGTTGCAAACCGTAGTCTGTCTTTATAATGGCGGTTTTGGAGCAGTGGCTTCTTCCTTGCTGAGCGGTCTTTCAGGTTATGTTGATATAGGAATCGTTTTACTTTGAATAATAGATACTTTTATACCCGTTTCCTCCAGCATCTTCACAAGGTCTTTTGCTGCTGTTCTGGGATTGATTTGCACTTTTCGCACCAAAGTACGTTCATCCCTTGGAGACCGAATGTGTCTCCTTCCTGAGCGGTATGACGGCTGTGTGGTCTCATGGTGTTTATACTTGTGTACTATTGTTTGTATAGACGAACGTGGTACCTTCAGGCGTTTGGAAATTGCTCCGAAGGATGAACCAGACTTGTGGAGGTCTACAATTTTTTTCTGAGGTCTTGGCTGATTTCGTTTGTTTTTCCCATGATGTCAAGTAAAGAGGCACTGAGTCTGAAGGTAGGCCTTGAAATCCAACCACAGGTACACCTCCAATTGACTCAAATTATGTCAATTAGCCTATCAGAAGCTTCTAAAGCCATGACATAAATTTCTGGAATTTTCCAAGCTGTTGAAATGCACAGTCAACTTAGTGCATGTAAACTTCTGACCCACTGGAATTGTGATACAGTGAAATAATCTGTCTGTAAACAATTGTTGGAACAATTACTTGTGGCAGGCAAAAAGTAGATGTCCTAACCGACTTGCCAAAACAATAGGTTGTTAACAAGAAATTTGTGGAGTGGTTGAAAAACGAGTTTTAATGACTCCAGCAAACTTCCGATTTCAACTGTAGGTAGATGTAATCTACAGCCATGCATGTTGATGTTTTATCCGAGGGTGTCCTGCTTTTGGCACACTTGTTGAATTATACACCAGAACAGGACAACAACAGTAATTCAGTCTCTAGATAGCGCAGGTGAGTGCAAGTAGTCCCAGCCAAGACAGAACAAGTTTTTGGTGATTGCAGCCATGTTCCACCCCTTTATTTTAATCTATTCATATATGTATCACGTTTCAGGTAAGACCCAGATGCAGACAGCGTCGAATTAACAACAGTTTATTAATCCAACAGGGGCAGAGCAGTAATCAGTAATCCAGATAGGTGGGGCAAAGGTACAGGGTGGCAAGCAGGCAGGCTCAGGGTCAGAGCAGGCAGAAAACATCAAAACCGGGATAACTAGAAAACAAGAACATTCAAGAGGCAGGAACAGTTGGAAAACTGCCGGTAAGCTTGACCAAACAAAACAAAGTGGCTCACAAAGTGGCTCACAAAGACAGGTGAAACAGATCAGGATGTGACAGTACCCCCGCCCCCCCTCCCCCCACCTGGTGTCCTACCTGGGCGCATACCTTGTTGACCAGGGTGTCGGTGTTGGAAGTCCGTGATGAGGCCTGGATGTCCCCAGCGGGGACCCAGCACCTCTCCCCTGGGCCATAACCCTCCCAGTCAACCAGGTACTGGAACCCCCTGCCCTGAGGTCGAACCTTCAGGAGATGCCTCACTGTGTATGCCGGTTGTCCCCAGCGGGGACCCAGCACCTCTCCCCTGGGCCATAACCCTCCCAGTCAACCAGGTACTGGAACCCCCTGCCCTGAGGTCGAACCTTCAGGAGATGCCTCACTGTGTATGCCGGTTGGCAATCGATGAGACGGGGGAGAGGGGTGGGCCTGGAAATGGGAGACAAACCCATGTCTCACAGCCCTTTAACTCGGGACCAATTAAAGGTGCGATATATATGAAGGTACGGGGCAAAGAAGACGAACAGCAGAGGGGCTGATGATCTTGGAGATGGGGAAAGGTTCGATAAACCAGTTGGAGAGTTTGTGGGATTCCACCCATAGGGGCAGATCCCAGGTGGATAGCCATACCTTCTGCCCGAGACGATGCTGGGGTCCGATTACAATCCGCTTGTCGTCAATACCTGGATGTGGTCTTGAGGAGGGCCGACCGGGTATGACGACAGCGGAGGACAAACATTTGGGCAGAAGGTATGCCAACCTCTTCTTCCTGTTCGGGCAAAAGCAGGGGCTGATACCCGAGGGAATACTCAAATGGCAATAGGCCCATGGCAGACCAGGGAATGGTGTTGCGGGCGTATTCCACCCACACAAGCTGCTGGCTCCAGGTGGTGGGGTTGGCGGAGACCAAGCAGCGTCTCGTGGTCCTGTTTGGCTCGCATCGACTGGCAATTGGACCGAGGGTGGAACCCAGAGGAGAGGCTGGCCGACGAACCAAGAGTGTGCAGAGTGCCTTCCAGGAGGGGACAAGAACTGAGGACCCCGGTTGGAGACCATGTCCACAGGCAGTCCATGAATCCGGAAGACGTGCTGCACCATGAGTTGGGCCGTCTCCTTGGCCGAGGCTAGTTTGGGGAGCGGAATGAAGTGGGCGGCTTTGGAAAACCGGTCGACCACAGTCAGGATGGCAGTGTTGCCCTCAGACTGGGGGAGACTTGAGACGAAGTCCAAGGATATGTGGGACCAGGGACAGTGGGGGACAGGCAGCGGTTGAAGAAGGCCAGCCGGAGCTTGCCGAGGAGTCTTGTTCTGAGCACAGACCGTGCAGGCAGCAACATACGGAGCCATAATAGGCCACCAAAAGCACTGTCGCACGAAGGCCAGGGTCCGACGGGAGCCCGGGTGGCAGGCAAGCCTGAAAGAATGGGCCCACTCCAGGACCTCGGAGCGGACAGCGTCAGGCATAAACATCCAGGTTCCAGACTGCATAAACATCCAGACCGCTGCGCCTCCCGGACATGTTTCCCTACACCCCAAGTGAGTGCCGTCACCAGGGAACGAAGCGGGAAAGATGGTCATAGTAGCGATGACAGGGCATCCGGCATCCAACGTTCTTGGACCCCGGCCAGTAAGAGAGGGAAAAGTTGAACCAGGTTAACAGCATAGAGTTGAGGTGCCTGGAGTTGAGGTGCTTGGTGGTGTGGAGATACTCCAGTTTTTTTGGGGTCGGTCCACACAATGAATAGATGTTCCACCCCTTCCAGCCAGTGCCTCCATTCATCTAATGCCATCTTCACAGCGAGAAGCTCTCGATTCACCAGATCGTAGTTCCTGTCCGTGGCATTGAGGCGGTGGGAGAAGAATGCGCAGGGATGTAGTTTAAGGTCCAGGGCAGAACGTTGGGACAGGACAGCCCCCACTCCAACATCCAAGCATCGGCCTCCACCACGAACTGACGGGAAGGATCAGGATGAACCAAGAAAGGAGCCGTGGTGAAGCTGTGTTTGAGGTCCCGGAACGCCCGGTCAGCAGCAGAAGACCACGTGAACGGAACCTTGGTGGAGGTGAGTGCAAACAGGGAGGAGGCCAGGGTGCTGTAACCCCGGATAAAGCAGCAATAAAAGTTGGCAAACCCCCAGAAACGCTGCAGCTGCACCCTGGATGTAGGCTGAGGCCAATCCACCACCACCGCCCTCACCTTCCATCTGGACACTCCTAGCAGAGATGATGTAACCCAGAAAGGGGATGGTGGAACGATGGAACTCACACTTCTGCACCTTTACAAACAGCTGATTCTCCAGAAGGCGTTGAAGAACCTGCCAGACGTGGAGCACGTGTTCTTGGGGGGAGCGGGAGAAGGCGAGGACGTCATTAATGTAGAGAAAGACAAACCTGTTCAACATGTCAGGGAGAACATAATTTACCAAAGCCCAGTACACAGCAGGGGCATTGGTGAGACCAAAAGGCATGACCAGATACTCGTAGTGGCCGCTGGCCATGTTGAAGGCGGTCTTCCACTCATCCCCCTCTCTTATCCGCACCAGATAATAGGCATTCTGTAGATCCAGCTTGGAAAACACAGTGACCCCCTGGAGCAGCTCGAAGGCCAAGGACATGAGTGGTAACGGGTAACGGTTCTTAACTGTAATGTACTTGAGTCCCGGTAGTCAATGCACGGGTGCATGGTCTTGTCCTTTTCTCCACAAAGAAGAACCCTGCGCCGGCAGGAGAGGAAGAGGGACGGATAAATCCTGCAGCTAGGGAGTCCCCAATCTAGGTCTCCATAGCCTTGGCCTCCGGTCCCGACAGAGAGTATAGACGTCCTCCGGGCGGCATGATGCTAGGGAGAAGGTCAACACTGCAGTCATAGGGTCGGTGATGCGAAAGCAAAGTGCCCAGGCCTTGCTGAACACCTCCCGGAGGTCCTGGTATTCCTTGGGTTGGCGGAGAGGTCCGGGGTACCTTCCAAGCCCCCAGGAAGATGTCTCGGGGCAGGTTGCGCTGACTTCAGACAATGGGCGTGGGAGAACATACTCCAGCCCATGATGGCACCCGTAGACCAGTTGATGAGGGGATTGTGTCACTGGTGCCAGGAGAATCCCAAAACCACGGGAATCTGAGAAGACTGGATGAGCAGAAATTGAATAGTCTCGCTGTGATTCCCTGACACCCGTAGGTTGATGGGAGTGGTATTATGAGTGACCCGGCCTATAGAGCACCCGTCCAGTGCTCTGACATCCATGGAATGGAAAAGGGCTGAGTGGGGATGTTCAGCTCGGAAACCATTGTAGCGTCCAAAGGGCTCTCATCTGCCCCAGAGTCAATGAGAACCCGGAGAGATTTAGACTGGCCCACCAGAGTACTCGCTCCTACAGGTGAGCCTGGTCTTTTAGGACAAGAGGACACAAAATGACCAAGGGTCCCGCAATACAGACAACTCTTCGCGTTGATCCTGTATTGTCGTTCCGCTGGCGACAGCCCAGCTCTGCCTAGCTGCCTATTTGCATAGGCATAGAAATCAAATTCCCTCTCCCTCCGTCGTTCAGGTAATCGCCCATCGATAGGATAGTGAACGCGATGAGGGAATCGAGATTCGTAGGTAACTCCCGAGACGCTGTGCAGTAACATATCAAACAGTGCTTCCTGGTTCCAAGCACTTGCCGCTGCCAACGTGCGGTTATCCATCACACCGTCTGCTACACTGCAGGAGTCCTGCCGAAGCTGGATTAGCATCCGGGCAGCTTCTCTCCCGGAGAACGCGGCAACAAAAACCTTCTTCACCTCTCCCACGAACCCCTCCAGACTAACGCATATGGCTGTTGTTCCCATACAGCAGTAGTCCAGGAGAGAGCCATCCTGGACATCAGCGTGATGCTATCTTGGAGCAATCTGAGAGGAAGGAAGCGGGATGAAGCTAGAAGACGAGGGCACACTGAGCTAGAAACGCCCTGCAGTTGCTCGGCTCTCCATTGAAGCATTCCGGGGGAGGTAAGCGGGGCTTCCGAGAAGGTGGAGTGGCTGTGGGGTTACATGGTAGGCTGCCTCCCAGGCAACCCGCGGAATTGCTCCAACAAAATGTCCAACACCCGGTCATGGTGCTCAGCCAACATTTGAACCCCCTCCATAAGGCCAAGAAGCAATTCCTCGTGCCTACCAATGGAGGCTCCTTGGGAGGAGATGGCGTTGCGCAGCTGGCCCGGGTCTGCTGGGTCAGTCATGGCCAGTTCGTACTATCACATTTCAGGTAAGACCCAGATGCAGACAACGTCGAATTAACAACAGTTTATTAATCCAACAGGGACAGGCAAAAGACAGGTCAAGGGCAGGCAGGGATCAGTCATCCAGATAGGTGGGGCAAAGGTACAAGACAGCAGGCAGAAAAGGTAAAAACCCGGGAAAACAGGAACAATCAAGAAACAGGAACAGAGGGATAACTGCTTGTAGGCTTGACGAAACAAAATGAACTGGCAACTGACAGAGAACACAGGTATAAATACACAGGGGATAATGGGGAAGGTGGGTGTCACCTGGAGGGGGGTGTGGGCAATCACAAAGACAAGTGAAACAGATCAGGGTGTGACAATATGAAAATACACCCAGTGCATTTATGCAAATGAGGCACATACAATTTTCTTAAATTTAACACAAAATATATTTTAAATACCTGATACCATTAGAAAATGTATACAGTGCTTTCAGAAAGTATTCACACCTCCTTTACTTTTCAACATTTTGTTGTGTTACAGCCTGAATTTAAAATGGATCAAATTGAGTTTTTTTCCCCACTGGCCTACGCACAATAACCCATATTGTCAAAGTGGAATTATGTTTTTCAAAGTGTTTACTAATTAATTAAAAAAAGAAAAATTGAAATGTATTGAGTCAATAAGTATTCAACCCTTTGTTATAGCAAGCCTAAATAAGTTCAGGAGTAAAAATATGCTTAACAAGTCACATAATAAATTGTATGGACTCACTCTGTGTGTAATAATAGTGTTAATAATAGTGTTTAACATGACTACCTCATCTCTGTACCCCACAGCTACAATTAAGGTCCCTCAGTCGAGCAGGTCATTTCAAACACAGATTCAATCACAAAGAAGGGCACCTATTGGTAGATGGGAGAGAACAAATATAGCAGACACTGAATATCCCTTTGAGCATGGTGAAGTTATTAATTACACTTTGGATGGTGTACCAGTCACTGCAAAGATACAAGATACAGGACAAAAAGGCACTAAAGTAATAATGCAAAAAAATGTGGCAAAGCAATTAACTTTTTGTCCTGAAGTGTAGTGTGGGGCCAATCCAATACAGTACCACTCGCCATATTTTCAAGCATAGCGGTGGCTGCAACATGTTATGGGTATGATTGTAATCATTAAGGACTGGGGAATTTTTCAGGATAAAAAATAAATGGAATAGAGTTAAGCACAGGCAAAACCCAAGCAGAAAACCTGGTTCAGCTTGCATTCCACCATACACTGGGAGATGAAGTCACCTTTCAGCAGGACAATAACCTAAAACACAAGGCCAAATCTGCACTGCAGTTGCTTACCAAGAACAGTGGCTGAGTTTCAATTTTGACTTAAATCTGCTTGAAAATCTATGGCAAGACCTGAAAGGGTTGTCTTACATTGATTAACAACAAATTTGACAGAGCTTGAAGAATTTTTTTAAATAATAATGGGCAAATGTTGCACAATCCAGGTGTGGAAAGCTCATAGTGACTTACCCAGAAAGACTCACAGCTGTAATCGCTGCCACATAAAATGTGGGTTATGAATACTTTCTGAAGACACTACATATGAGTGCATTCTATGAAAAAAAAGTAACATTTCACAATAAATGGAATACCTGAACTAATGATTTGTCAGTGCCAATGAAATGTTTAATGTGCTATAATTCAGCCAATATCTGATGGATTTAAAAAATCCATTGTCCAACTGTTGCATTTATTAGAATTGTTTTTAAAACCGTTTAACTATTTTAATGACCTGTTGTTATTCATACAGAATAGGGAAAAATGCTGTTCACATACATATGAAATCATACTGTAAATTGAAAGAAATACATACAGGTGGTTCTTATGTCATATACTGTAGCTTCAGACAAAGACACGAAATGTTGTGAAAGTAAAGAACTGCCTTCAATGTATACAGGGAGTAATTAACCTTGCTGACCGTGTACTCCACGGCTGGAACATGAACTGAAGACGGGAGCTCGGCCCTCGTTCCGCTGCTCTGAAAAATTACTTTGATGGACTATGAAAGAAAGAAAAAGAGAGAAAAAGGGAGCGAGAGAGGGATAGAGGAAAAGGGGGAATGGAAGAGAGAGAGAGCGGGAGAGAGATAGAAAGTGGGGAGGGGGGGGGGGGCGCGAGAGAGGGAGGGACTTGGCTGTAATGTTCTGATGATGTGAGTGTTATCATCCAGCCTTCATTCTCAGCATGGACTCTCTAATGGGAAAATCAACCTCTCTGACTCCTGTGTAATTGGATTTAACCGGGTCTCGTGCTGAATCAGAGCCCAGTGGGTAGCGCAAAGCTTGTTAAGATTGGACAAGCATTGCTGGGCTGCCGGATTGGGGAGAGAGAGGCGGGGTGCTCGGGCAGAAGTAGCCCCCTGACAACTTTTCGGAGTGGAGGGTGGATAATTTAAATGGGCAACATCTGAACATCCATTATGTCTAACTTTACTCCAATGGTGGGAAGCAGCTTGAACTGCCACAAATAGAGGGAAATTTGATATTTTGTCTCGTTTAAGTCATCGGGCCAGTGGAAATGGACACCTGTGCTTCTCCTTCCCCCTGTCTGTGTGTGTGTGCATGCGTACTTGCGTTGCATTCATGCATGCGTGTTTGCTGCTACAGGTTACCATGTTACTGAGGTTACCAGGTTAATGCTCCCTTGTGGTCTTTCCCTGTGAATACCCAATGCAAGGGAACACCACAAACCTGATACGACCCAACAGTCTCCTGCTGAAGTTTTTATTTTTTTTGTCTCTTCTTTTTTCGTACAACTGTGTGTTTATAGTGTAAAGATGTAAATATACTGATTACTGATCGGGGCGGCAGGGTAGCCTAGTGGTTAGAGCGTTGGACTAGCAACCGCAAGGTTGTGAGTTCAAACCCCCGAGCTGACAAGGTACAAATCTGTCGTTCTGCCCCTGAACAGGCAGTTAACCCACTGTTCCCAGGCCGTCATTGAAAATAAGAATGTGTTCTTAACTGTCTTGCCTGGTTAAATAAAGGTTAAAAAAAATTATAAACTGGGTGGTTCGAGCACTGAATGCTGATTGGCTGACAGCCGTGGTATCAGACCATATACCACGGGCATGACAAAACATTTATATTTATTTACTGCGTATGTAACCCGTTTATAATGGCAATAAGGCATCTCAGGGTTTTGTGGTATATGGCCGAGGGCTGTATCCAGGCATGCGTTGTGCGTAAGAACAGCCCTTAGCCGAGGTATATTGGCCATATACCACACCCCCTTGTGCCTTATTGCTTAAATATATGATGGGAGAGTATAAAGGGTCATTTTGTTTGTATTCCCAGGCCTTTTGGAGGTTATCTCGTAAACCTTGGGACATTTCTTGTCAAGCATGTGTAGTTTTCTATGGTGCACGTGCTAAGCAACGTTTCTTGAATCCACGATCATTGACATCTGATCAGAGAGCTCTAAGATTTAAAATCAGGGTCGTATTCATTAGTCACTAAACGGACTGAAACAGAGTGATTACCTAAACTTGTCCAATAAGAAACACTTGTTATTGTATTCTGTTGCAAAACATATTGCTAAATCTTTCTATGGTGTGCAAGAATGAATATGACCCAGCTTGGCATTATGAGAAAAGCATTATGTCGAGCAGGGCACTTGTTGCAGCAGTCAGAGACCCTTCTGAAATAGCGGTGGCCCAGTGGAACTATACTCTGAGTAGTTTGTAATTAGCCTGCAACGTAATCAAAGATCAGTAACCAGTCCTATGCTATGCCAGCGGGGGTTGCTGTGCTGCTGGTTCCACACACACACACACACACACACACACACACACACACACACACACACACACACACACACACACACACACACACACAGAGAGAGACTCGGAGGAGGGTTGGATTGGATTGTGTTTCTGCATCTTTGTGTTACACCCCGTCGAGCTAGTAGACACTCAAGTAAGCACTGAATAAGATCTCCCTGTCCCTCCACCTCTATCCCCCATGGCATGAATGATAGATTAAGCAGCCGGGCCGCAGTGCCGTGAGCCTGGGTCGGTATGACTAAGGTGTGGAGGAGCAGAGCACACAGGTAGACAGGACCACCAACCCCAGTGGTAGATCCTCAGTGATGGGTCTGTAGTGGCTGCAGAGGAGAAAGGACTGTAATGTAAATACAGGATTTCATCAGAATTAGATTTTTGCCAACTAATGGTCAGTGATTCATCTACAGTGACTGAATAGACCATGGGAGGACATGGAGAAGCAGCACACGTGTGATATAGCTCCAGTCCAGCGAGGGTGAATGAAGAATTTGGAGCCAACCTGAATGTCCCCATCCCATTCCTGAGTTTGACTGAGAACTGACCAATACAGATTTGGAGAATGCAGGTATGATTGAATGTTCCAATGTACTGTTTGTGTTCCATTTTGTATTTTTAAAGCTAGGATGTTAGTTAACTAGTTAAAAATCTTTACAAGTAAAAAATATAAAATAACCAATATCATCCCATTGGGGGCTCACTGTCTGACTGTGTTTTTCAGAAGGGGGCATAGAGGCCCAGTCAGTGTAGTGTAGATAGAGTGCTTAAGAAAGGGATGGAGGCCCACTCTGTTAGTGGGGTGTAACAAGATCTTGCTGATCAAGTGAAGAGATTGGCCGCCATGCTGCGGGGCAGAATAGAAGAATGGATGGAGGCAGGCTCATTCCATCCTTTGGAGACAGGTTTTCTTGTTTCCTGGCTGAGGAACGGACTGCCATGGAGTTGAGTGTCTCATGATGGTCCTGTTTATTAGGGCAGATAATGGAATAAAAACCAAACAATGTTTTGCAACAGAAAAAAACATGCAAGTTTCTTATTGGACATGTTCAGGTAGTCCATCCCTGTTTTAGTCCATTTTCTTCCTTTTGGTACCTAATGAATATGACCCATGTTTCACTGGTTCTTCCTAGTTAGTTTTCCCCTTCCACATCCATCTCCCACAAGGATGAGATGAGGTCACCACTGTTTCAGGCGATGTTGGTTGACACTCTAGACCAAGATGAAGGGGCATCTCTTAAGACAATTGGTCATTTGATCTGACAATGAATGGCTGATTGGGTTCCCTACGTAACCATTGTTTCCACTGTTCTTCATGGGCTTTGTATCTCCAAGTGTTTTAGGTACACAATATTTCAGTCACTTTTATCTGTTATTCAATATAGCCTAGATGGATAAAAGGCATTTGTCCATGGAATTCTGCCGTGTTCAGTAATATGAGCATGTCACCAGTCCACACAGCTGTAGTACAGTAACCTCACAGAGTCAGTGTCTTGTACACAGTTATTGCTTTACTTTGGCCATTCTTCGAGTGCAGAAATTCTGCCTCATCAGGTACAGTAGCTGTATTAACAGTTCTATGAATGACTTAATACATATGATCTGTTTTGGAGCTGTACAGTACCCCGTCCCATCCGTCCCTGGTCTTTGCACATCGTCTGCTTGCACTGCTTTGAGAACTGTTTGTTCCCATGAAGTAGGGCAGTGTAAAAAAAATACACCACTACCATCAAGTTGCCAGATTGATTTTGACATCTCAAATGGTGTGCCTTCAATGATATTGTTCACCTGTCTCAATGGCTTAAAGTGGGGGAAGACTGCAGGGAGGTGGTCGGTGAGGGTTATTGGTGGGGACACGGAGTGAGGGGTATTGTTAGGGAGAGGGGGTGAGATTTGGGGGGTGGGGGTAGATGGGAGGTTGGCTGACAGGTGGAAAAAACCTCTCATCTGACCAACCCCCCCCCCCTCTTTCCATCCATGGTGCCCGGTGTGAGAAGAGTAATGAAGTCCAAATTACAGCACAGGATTGCTTGGAACAAGCCCCTATTGTTCACTCCCAGGGCACACTAAATGAGTGTCATAGCAAACAGCGGGACACAGACCGTTACTGCACTATTTAGTCTGCCCCGTTGTCTCAAGACGGCCCCGTTTCAGAGGGTTCTCAGATCAGACAAATACTGCCCCCTCCCTCATTCCCTCCCTCCTTTGCCCTCACCCTTCCTCTGTCCAACCGCCCCCGCCCCCCCTCCCCTTCTCACCCCAAAATAGGGCAAATCTCCTCTATTGTGTTTCAACTGGCCAGTGTGAAATTGACTGTGACGTTAAATGTTTTCTAATGAATAATTACTGAATGGATATGCTGGGGGAATATATGTAATGGATTGTAGACTGCATTTTAAAAACCTCCTTTTTGTCTCTGCTCCGTGGTATTTACAGGACAAAAACACTTGGCCTTTCTCAGAAGTAACAAGGGCTATGGAATGGGAGGGGAGTGTGTGGGGAGGTGGGGTTGGGTACTAAGGGCTTTGTGTCAATTAGATCCAATGGATTATCTTTTTGAAATGTTTTTTTTACAGACAGAGTTGAGAATCAAAGGAGTTCTGCCTTCTAAAGAAGGAGAAAAAAAGAAAACCTACAAAAGCTGTGAAGAAACCTTTGGTCCAAGTGTTGGTGTTGAGAATGCAAAACAGATTACTGAACATTTTCCCACTCTGCTTTTCTCAAATGTGCCGTTGTTTTCGTATTCCCCTGTTCCATTTGCACAGGGTGAGGTTGGTGTGTTTGGTTGGTGTGAGCTGTGGTGGCCTATGGGCTGCTGGCCAACACCGCCGTACTATGTGCTCTGTAGCCAACATTAGCTTCTGTCTGTAGACTACCTCGACACAATCAGAGGGCTCTGCTCCAAAGCCCCATGAGAGCCACAGAGTCCTTGTTTCAGTAGAACCAACAGGGACTCCACTTGTGCTTTTTTTCTGTTCAACCAAAGAGCCTTTTGTAACTTGACTTATACACGATGGAGGAGTTGCTAGTTGTTTACGTCAAATGTTGGCTGTATGGTTCATATACAAATGGCATACATATGATATAATATTAATCAATTTCTTATCTCATGAAACGACTCAAATCCTTAGTTTTAGGCAAACAACCAAAACAAAATTCTCATGAGGTGGAGCGGTGTGCTCAGTTCCAATGAATGTCTAATTAGCGGACCCCCAAAGCCAAACGTTCTGTGCCTCTATAAGTCCTCTTATTTATCCATACACTTTTGTTTGGATGCATGTCTGTAAATGTGGAACTATATAAGAACCATAAACAGCTCATAATACCTTCATGAAATGCAAATTTTCTTCTTCAAGCCCTTATGTACAGTAGGTATCCTTCATATCAAGCATTGCTGCTGTGTGATTGGCTGTAGGGGCATAAGGCACAGGGTGCCCAGGGTCAGCTGGACATGGAGGGGGCTCTGACCGCCCGAGACCGCGTGGGGATCCAGGACTTTGTCCTGTTGGACACCCATACCAGCGAGACTGCTTTCCTAGGCAACCTGAAAAAACGCTTCAGTGAGGACCTCATTTATGTGAGTTCGGAAGTGGCTAACTTAGTACCAACATTATGACTACATATACTACATATACAGTATGTAGTATCACATATAATGACACCATCATTTTAGACCCAAGAGCAGATCCTATTTTGGTGCAATAGTTGAAGGAAAAATATATTATGAGCAACTTTCTGGGATTTTTAGCGAATGTTGAAGAACTATCAACTTACGGATATACTGTAAACCTGTTGTTTCTTCCTGTGCAGACCTATATAGGCACTCTGCTAGTGTCTGTGAACCCCTACAAGGAGTTGGATATCTACAGTAAAAAACAGATGGATATATACATGGGCGTCAACTTTTTTGAGCTTCCACCACATATGTGAGTGTGTTACATCATTTTTTGTGCATGTCTATCTGCATGTTGAAATCCTATTGTTTGTCACTCATGAGGTCAGATGTCAATCCACGGTATAAGCTCATACATGGTACAACGTTTATACAATGTTTATACAACATCGCTGTCTGACGTCTGTCTGGGTGCAGGAATAAAGCACAGGACCAGCATATACAATATATAGGATTTTCTTTCATTATTCTCATTCCTTATTGGCCCAGCATCCGTGTACAAATGATTCATTGTGGAATGCAAAATGTACATATCACTTGACACAATCCATTTTTCTGAAGTTATGCCCTGGCGGACAACGCCTACCACACCATGATGGCTGAGGGCAACAACCACTTCATCCTCATCTCTGGGGAGAGTGGTGCCGGCAAGACCGAGGCTTCCAAGAAGATCCTACAGTACTATGCTGTGAGCTGCCCCAGTACCACCCTACTGGACAGTGTCAGGGACCGGATGCTGGTGTCCAACCCTGTGCTAGAGGTCTGATTGGACTGTTCTTAGCACTCACTATTATCACACATCTGGTCAGATCTGGCCCAGATCTGTTTCTGCTCTCTCACTATTTTTGTTGTGCTATGTTTATTGTCATCATAGCTGTTTAGTACAAATAGATCTGGGACCAGGCTATCACACATCCTGGATCACATAGTAGGGTCGTTCCACAAAATGAGTCATTTTGATATTTTAAGTAAGAACTGTGAATATTGGGTTTTAAAATCCTGTTAAATTAAATGAAGTGCACTTTAAATAGACCACATGGAAAATGAATTATAAAAAATATCCTATATATGAATAAAGACTTGCTAAAGTACCCAAATTCAGGACTCTGTGACTTCTCTGAAGTTCAACCAACATTTCTCCAAGATTTCACCATCACTGTAAAGCCGTAGTTATTTTGTTGCTTTTACAAAGTAATTTCTGAGGATAATTATTTATTTAATGTGATTATTGATTCATTTTAAGGTAAAACAAAACCTGTCCCTCATTTTAAGGTCAACCCAGTTATGTTAACTGAACTCTTGTTTTAATATGGTGAAACTGTTCCTTTTTAAAAACTTTTTTCCAAAAGAAACATTGAACACGTAATAGTCAAACCATAGTGTAAAAGCAGGTGAGCTGGCTCTACTCTTTATGTAAAAGCAGGTGAATGAACTGGTTCTACTCTTTATGGACATTTTGGGGTGTGGTTCTAGCATAACACATTAACCATGTTACCTATACATAGACAGGCTAGAATGTTATTTTTAAAATTACAATTTTTAGAAGCTTGCATTCAATAGCCCCTCCCTGTTGCAAACAACAAGCTTCCATTCTCCCTGTCACGAGGGGATTTATGACTGATCTAAGATTAAATCATCAACCCTGTTACTTTATTTGGCACTTAATAGGTACTTACTATAGTCTTTTTTTATAACCTCTTGAGATCAGATTATTTATTTTTAATTTAGTTGAACATCAATGTTAGATGAAATGAAAAGTGTTTTTTCACCAAGTTACACTACCCAAAAGGGACTCATTTCGTGGAAAGACCCAGTAGTAAATCTCTCATTGATTAATGCCTCAGTGTTCCCCAACAGGCTTTCGGCAACGCCAAAACACTGAAGAATGACAACTCTAGTCGCTTTGGAAAGTACATGGATATCCAGTTTGACATCCAGGTAAGAAATTATATTTCCCAGGTCACCACTCCTACTCTGAGACGATTTGTGAATTCAGGTCCAGGTCTGGTAAGCAGTTAATTGAGGCTAATTGATAATTGATCACGTTTACCCTCCAGGGGGATGCCGTGGGGGGCCATATCCTGAGCTACCTGCTGGAGAAGTCCCGAGTGGTCCACCAGAACCACGGAGAGAGGAACTTCCACATCTTCTACCAGCTGGTGGAGGGAGGGGAGGAAGACCTGCTGCATCAGCTAGGCCTCGAGAGCAACTGCCAGCACTACAGTTACTTGGTGCAAGTATGGGCAACCACTGTGGTTGATTGATTGGCTATCTAGGGCTAGGCTAACTGCCACTCTATAACGGCAACTCCCTCTCTCAAACAGGACGAGTGTGCCAATGTGACTTCGATCAATGACAAGAACGACTGGAAGACGGTGAGAAACGCCCTGTCTGTCATCGACTTTGACGAGAGAGATATACAAGTGAGTTGCTGTCACACTGTTTGTGGAAACAGCTTTTGTGATGACATTCAAATGAGCTGTATATCTTACTGAAATATACTGTGCAGTACTAGGCTGCACATACTTTTGCTTTGTGTATATGTGTGTGTGAGGGGAGCTGCTTACACACAGCCAGCCACCATTCTAACCCTATTCCTAACCCTAACCCTCACATGTCTGCATTCTCTTCAGCACCTATTTGGGATCATAGCAAGCGTCCTCCACTTAGGGAATGTGCAGTTTGAAGCTGACAGCAAAGGCTACGCCACGTTGAACAAGAACACAGAACTCCGCTGGGTGTCAACAGTAAGCCTTGTTATTCCTTGGACACTCTGCTACGACACCATGCCAAAGCCCTGGAGACCACAGTCTGCCTACACTTTGCTGACTTTGTGTTGCGTGTGATCATCTGTAGTTGCTGGGAATTAACGTTCAAGTACTGCAGGAGGGGCTGACATACAGGAAGATTGAGGCCAAAACAGATGAGGTGAGAGAGGGAGGAGGGGACTGACTGAATTAATTAATTATGAATTAACTGCACTTACTCGTGGTAAACCCAGTACTCTTTCTCATTCATGATTTCAGCTGTTTCAATCAGATGTGAATTTGCATACTCTTGTCAGGTTTGGTATTATGTAATGTTTTCCTTTTTTAATCACCATCCAGGTGCTCAGCCCGTTCACAGTGGACCATGCCATCTATGCCAGAGATGCCCTGGCCAAAGCCATCTATGGACGCACCTTTACCTGGCTTGTCAATAAGATCAATGATTCCATGGAGAATAAGGTTAGCAGATACTGTAAGTGACAAGCTCATGTCAAGATGAAACAGGAGCCCTGATGATATGTGTGACTGACCACTGTTTCCTGAAACCTTCTTTGACAGGAAACGTCAAGGAAGACGGTTATTGGTCTCCTTGACATATATGGCTTTGAGGTTTTCTATGTCAACAGGTAGGTGGAACTAGAGCCATATATTTAGAGTTAATACATTGTGGTTTCCACATTACACATTATAATCAAAGAATTCCATATGGCAGCCATGTTAGCTCCCCATGGGCAATATGACCAATAGCAGTTTATGGAATTTCTTAATTTTGAACAAAGCTATGTAACTGAACCTCTAGAATTAAAAGTAGAATCCAAATACTTGTCATGAATGGATCAATTGAAAGCTCAATGGCATCAACATTGCGTCTGTTTTAAAAGTTGTCCGAACTCTATATATACAGTGCATTTGGTAAGTATTCAGACCGCTTGACTTTTTCCACATTTTGTTACTTTACAGCCTTTTTCTAAAATTGATTAAATATTTTTTCCCCTCTTCAATCTACACACAATGCCCCGTAATGACAAAGCAAAAACAGGGTTTTAGACATTTTTGCAATTGAATTAAAAATTAAAAACTGAAATATGACATTTACATAAGTATTCAGACCCTACTCTGTACTTTGTTGAAGAACCTTTGGCAGTGATTACAGCCTTGAGTCTTCTTGGGTATGACACTACAAGGTTGGCACACCTGTATTTGGGGGAGTTTCTCCCACTCTTCTCTGCAGATACTCTCAAGCTCTGTCAGGTTGGATGGGGAGTGTCACTGCACAGCTATTTTCAGGTCTCTCCAGAGATGTTAGATTGGGTTCAAGTCCCAGCTCTGGCTGGGCCACTCAAGGACCTTCCGAAACTTGTCCCAAAGCCACTCCTGCGTTGTCTTGGCTGTATGCTTAGGGTCGTTGAACCTTCGCCCCAGTCGGAGGTCCTGAGCCCTCTGGAGCAGGTTTTTATCAATGATCTCTCTGTACTTTGCTCCTTTCATCTTTCCCTAGATCCTGACTAGTCTCCCAGTCCCTGCTGCTGAAAAACATCCCCACAGCATGATTCTGCCACCACCGTAGGAATGGTGCCAGGTTTCCTCCGGACGTGACGCTTGGCATTCAGGCCTATTTTGGTTTCATCAGACCAGACAATCTTGTTGAGAGTCTTTAGGTGCCTTTTGGTAAACTCCAAGCAGTCTGTCATGTGCCATTTCACTGAGAAGTGGCTTCCGTCTGGCCACTCTACCATAAAGGCTTGATTGGTAGAGTCCTGCAGAGATGGTTGTCCTTCTGGAAGGTTCTCCCCATCTCCACAAAGGAACTCTGTCAGAGTGACTATTGGGTTCTTGGTCACCTCCCTGACCAAGGCCCTTCTCCCCCGATTGCTCAGTTTAGGCGGGCGGCCAGCTCTAGGAATAGTCTTGGTGGTTCCAAACTTCTTCCATTTAAGAATGATGGAGGCCACTGTGTTCTTGGGGATCTTCAATGCTGCAGATATGTTCTGGTACCCTTCTCCAGTTCTGTGCCTCGACACTATCCTGTCTCGGAGCTCTACGGACAATTCCTTCAACCTCATTGCTTGTTTTTGGCTCTGACATGCACTATCAACTGTGGGACCTTATATAGACAGGTGTGTGTCTTTCCAAATCATGTCCAATCAATTGAATTTACCACAGGTGGACTCCAATCAACTTGTAGAAACAGCTCAAGGATGATCAATGGAAACAGGATGCATCTGAGCTCAATTTCGAGTCTCTTATCAAAGAGTCTGAATAATTAAGTTAAGGTATTTCTGTTTTTTTTTTTATACATTTTCAAAAATTTCTAAAAACCTGGTTTTGCTTTGTCATTACAGGATATTTTGTGTAGATTGAGGAGAACATTTTTTTCTTTAATCCATTTTAGAATAAGTCTGTTACATAGCAAAATGTGGAAAAGGGGAATGGGTCTGAATACTTCCCGAATGCACTGTATAGCTCTGGGTGGAACGAGGTTGTGCAGTAAATTGTAGAAAACTGGTGGGCTATATTTTAAGGTGCACATCAATTGTTATCTGTTGTATGTCCATTCCAGTTTTGAGCAGTTTTGTATAAACTACTGCAACGAGAAACTGCAGCAGCTTTTTATCCAGCTGACCTTGAAGTCGGAGCAGGAGGAATACGAGGCAGAGGGCATTGGGGTACACATAATTTTTCCACACACGGATATTTATCTATCCTATTCTATCCGGTTCTATTTAGTCAACATGTGTAATATTGGCATTTGTACCTTGTCATAGAATTACTTTGGTGTTATAGTTACTGTTGCATCCTGCAATTCCTTGTGTGTTTATGCTGAGTTTAGCTTAGGTAGTATTCCCGTTACTCACACATCTTCCCATCACCTATTTCCTTTCGTCTTCAGTGGGAGCCTGTCCAGTTCTTCAACAATAAGATTATCTGTGACTTAGTGGAGGAGAAACACCGGGGCATCATTTCAGTACTGGTGAGGACACACAAATGGCACCCTATTCCCTATCTAGTGCACTACTTTTGATCAGGACTCAACCCATAGAGTAAATTAGTAACATGATGCATCCTATTGCTCTTGGGAAGGACATAGGCTGAAATGAAAGGGATGATCTTGTTGCTTTCTCAGGATGAAGAATGCCTGAGGCCTGGAGAGGCCACTGACTTCACATTTCTGGAGAAGCTTGAGGAGAAAATGGGCAGTCACCCTCATTTCATCACGTGAGTTCAGCAATCTCCCTCGCTCCCCGAACCATAGTCCTGCATATGTACATGTTGACCACGCAACCTGTCTCATGGATATACAACAGCGTTACTTCAACCTCCCTTATCACTTCAAATCCCTAACCATCCCCACCTCACGGGCAAAACATTTTGGCGTCTCCCTTCTTGATGGCAGAGAGAGAACATTTCATTTTAAAGTTAATTTCCTGAAATTCCACACACTTCGCCATGGGGTGGATAGAAAATGTTGCTCTTTTAAAGTTTTCTGCAGTTGTACACTTTGCCATGGGGTAGAAAACATTTTTAATTTTCACAACAAATTTCATATAATTCTACTCATTTTGCCATGGTGCAAAAAATACATCTGTTTCACAGCTTATTTCCAGAAATTCTAACCATTTTGCCATGAGGTGGAGAGAATGTTTTTAGTTTTACAGCAAATTTCCTGCAATTCTTCACATTTTGCCATGACTTACAGTATGCCATGTTAATGATATCTGAGTGAGAGTGACTAACAAAATCATTGGGGGCCCCCTAGAGGTCCGGGGCCCTGGGCACGTGCCCTGTGTGCCCGGTCACTATTCGGCCAAGATAACTAGCAAGACTAACTTACCGATCTAAAGACATAGCTGACATGGCTAATTGAGTGACTGACATAACAAAATAAAAATGACTGATGCACAAAACCAATTTCAAACAAATTTCGAAGTTGCACCTTGAGACCAAAATATACAGTTGAAGTCGGAAGGTTACATACACTTAGGTTGGAGTCATTAAAACTCATTTTTCAACCACTCCACAAATGTCTTGTTAACTAACTATAGTTTTGGCAAGTCGGTTAGGACATCTACTTTGTGCATGACACAAGTAATTTTTACAACAATTGTTTACAGACAGATTATTTCACATATAATTCACAATTCCAGTGAGTCAGAAGTTTACATACACTAAGTTGACTGTGCATTTAAACAGCTTGGAAAATTCCAGAAAATTCTGTTATGGCTTTAGAAGCTTCTGATAGACTAATTGACATAATTTGAGTCAATTGGAGGTGTACCTGTGGATGTATTTCAAGGCCTACCTTCAAACTCAGTGCCTCTTTGCTTGACATCATGTAAAAAATTTAAAAAATCAGCCAAGACCTCAGAAAAAAATGGGTTCATCCTTGGAAGCAATTTCCAAACGCCTGAAGGTACCACGTTCATTTGTACGAACAATAGTACGCAATTATAAACACCATGGAACCACGCAGCCATCATACTGCTCAGGAAGGAGACACATTCTGTCTCCTAGAGATGAACGTACTTTGGTGCGAAAAGTGCAAATCAATCCCAGAACAACAGCAAAGGAAGATTTGTGAAGATGCTGGAGGAAACAGGTACAAAAGTATCTATATCCAAAGTAAAATGAGTCCTATATTGATGAAACCTGAAAGGCTGCTCAGCAAGGAAGAAGCCACTGCTCCAAACCGCCATGAAAAAAGCCAGACTACGATTTGCAACTGCACATGGGGACAAAGATCGTACTTTTTGGAGAAATGTCCTCTGGTCTGATGAAACAAAAATAGAACTGTTTGGCCATAATGACCATCGTTATGTTTGGAGGAAAAATGGGGAGGCTTGCAGGCCGAAGAACACTATCCCAACCGTGAAGCACGGGGGTGGCAGCATCATGTTGTGGGGGTGCTTTGCTGCAGGAGGGACTGGTGCACTTCACAAAATAGATGGCATCATGAGTAGGAAAATTATGTGGATATATTGAAGCAACATCTCAAGACATCAGTCAGGATGTTAAAGCTTGATTGCAAATGACCCAAAGGATACTTCCAAAGTTGTGGCAAAATGGCTTAAGGACAACAAAGTCAAGGTATTGGAGTGGCAATCACAAAGCCCTGACCTCAATCCCACAGAACATTTGTGGGCAGATCTGATAAAGCGTGTGCGAGCAAGGAGGCCTACAAACCTGACTCAGTTACACCAGCTCTGTCAGGAAGAATGGGCCAAAATTCACCCAACTTATTGTTGGAAGCTTGTGGAAGGCTGCCCGAAACATTTGACCCAAGTTAAACAATTTAAAGGAAATACTAATTGAGTGTATGTAAACTCTGACCCACTGGGAATGTGATGAAAGAAATAAAAGCTGCAATAAATCATTCCCTCTACTATTATTCTGACATTGCACATTCTTAAAATAAAGTGGTGATCTAACTGGCCTAAAATAGGGCATTTTTACTAGGATTGAATGTCAGAAAAACTGAGTTTAAATGTTTAAATAAATTCATAAAAAATGTGATTTTCTGGATTTTTTTTCTCATTTTGTCTGTCATAGTTGAAGTGTACCTATGATGAAAATTACAGGCCTCTCACATCTTTTTAAGTGGGAGAACTTGCACAATTGGTCGCTGACTAAATACTTGTTTTGCCCCACTGTATTTGGCTAAGGTGTATGTAAGCTTCCGACTTCAACTGTATATGCAGTATATTATTTCTGTGGGTCTGGGGCCCTCTAGCATCCTAGGGCCCTAAGCAACCGTTTGTCACTTATGCCTGAAGCCGGCCCTGGATGGACCTCTTGTCCTATTTCCAACCTGTGAGTCGACACAGTAAAAAGGCTCTATCTTTATTTGCCTCTCACTCTTCATATATCTTCTCTCTCTCTCTCTCTCTCTGTCCCATTGACTGCAGGCACAAGTTGTCTGATAAGAAGATACGTAAGACGCTGGATCGGGGCGACTTTCGCCTTCTGCATTATGCTGGGGAGGTCACCTATGGCGTTGTGGGTAAGGTATCCCATGGTCTCAGGCCCAATGGTGGCATTACCCTGCTCCTCAATGTCCCTACATGTCCTACTAGTAGATTTCACTGCCACTCTCACATGTCCCTTCTCACTCACCACTCTTTCTCGCATGTTGTTTTTTGTGTCATCCCAGGGTTCATCGACAAAAACAATGACATGTTATACAGAAACATCAAAGATGTAAGTCTGCAGGTTTCTACTGATGGATTATGTGAGACAGGGGAGGAAGGAAGGAGGGGAGGAAGGAAGGAAGGGGGGGGGGGGGTAGAGAATGGGACTCTTTTCAATTGGTTCCTTAATTATTTACTCCTGTTGAAGTTCTGTAAATAATACAAGAGGAGGGGAATGCAGTGAATTTGCCCAATTGGTTTTGAGTATCCACTGTGTGTGTGTGTGTGTGTATGTGTGTGTATGTCTGTACACAGGTGATGCGGCAGTCAAAAAATGCCATAGTCAGAGAGTGCTTTGCTTCCACAGAGTCAGATAGCAGGCGGCGACCAGAGACGGTGAGAGCTCACCAAGTTTTCC
This sequence comes from Oncorhynchus masou masou, assembly GCF_036934945.1. Taxonomy (NCBI): domain Eukaryota; kingdom Metazoa; phylum Chordata; class Actinopteri; order Salmoniformes; family Salmonidae; genus Oncorhynchus; species Oncorhynchus masou. Next base: position 18,965,579 of record NC_088212.1, read on the forward strand.
CCACCACTTTTCCCTCTGTCCCCCTGAAGTCACAATGACAGTTTTGTTTTTACTTGTACACTGCCTCAACAGTATAACATATTGTACAGTATAGCTGGATAGGAACACACCGTTTTCAGAATGACGGACAACTGAGAAAAGTAATAGATGTCTCTGTGTTTATATTGGATTATTTATTGTCCCCTTATGCAGCATTTGATCGTCATTTACCTCTGTCACTGGCAGCCTGTTGTGGTCCATTATCCATGTGTATTTGACAGATAAACTGTTGGGGGACTCTACAACTGATCCCAGGCCTGTTTCTCTGTAGGTTGCTAGCCAGTTTAAGAGCAGTCTGCTGGGACTGACAGACATCCTCATGTCTAAGGAGCCCTGGTATGTGCGCTGCCTCAAATCCAACGAGTCCAAACAGCCAGGTGAGAGACCCTCTGACCTCCACCACGTGCATAATATCATCACCAGCTGGTGGTACTTCCAAACTTCAATCTGTCAACTGTGTTTTATGAAGCAATTTCTCCTTCATTCTCTCTCTCTCTTTTTCCCCTTTGTGTCTTTTTCTCCCCCTCTTTTTTTTGGCACGTACACAAACACATGCTACAGGTCGTTTTGACGACGTGCTGGTTCGGCACCAAGTGAAGTACCTGGGGCTGATGGAACACCTTAGGGTCAGACGGGCAGGTTTTGCATACCGACGCCGCTACGAGTTGTTTCTGCAGAGGTAGGCCAACAGAACTTGTTGCTTTAGTAGACCACATTGATTACTTTGTAGAAACAATATTTTCCTTATAACATTAGGCTTCATCGGCAAATGATTCGACTAGAATCTTTGAGAGATTTTGCCTTTACTTGAGCTGTTGATATCAAATAATTAATTCATTTCTTTATTCTGTCCCCTTGGGGATCGTTGTGTTGCATTTTAACACAAACAAGCACAGGCATTACAGGCATTCCAAATACTGTACATCTAGGACAATGAGGTGATGTGTGATCCACCTCCAGATACAAGCCCCTATGCCCAGCCACCTGGCCCCATTGGAGAGGAGTGGCTGCAGAAGGAGTGGAAGTGCTGGTGAAGCACCTGGGATACCTGCCAGATGAGTACAAAATGGGCAGGTGAGAGCAGTTTGGGCAACTAATTTCTCCTCCACTTGATTGGTTCTTACAAATCTCTGTTACTTTTCAATTTCCCTCTAGAACCAAGATATTTATCCGCCACCCCAGGACACTTTTTGCCACAGAAGATGCCTTCGAGGTCTGCAAACATAAACTTGGTAAGGGCATGAAAGCTAAGAGAAATCAAGAGATTTTATTTATTTGCATAGAGATTTCAATATTATTAATGGATATTACAGCATCAAGGATTCAGGCCCAGTACAAGGGATACCGGCAAAAAGGAGAATTCAGAAGACAGAAAGAAGCTGGTAAGTGACAGCAAAGCTACATGGATGTGGTCCTCTGTAGCTCAGTTGGAAGAGCATGGCACTTGCAACACCAGGATAGTGGGTTCGATTTCCAGGACCACTGATACAGTGCCTTCAGAAAGTGTTCAGACCCCTTGACTTTTTCACACATTTTTTTACGTTACAGCCTTATTCTAAAACGTATTAAATACATAAAAATCCTAAGCAATCTACACACAATACCCCATAATGACAAAGCGAAAACAAGTTTTTAGAATTTTCTGTAAATGTATAAAACTAAAAAATAATAATAGTTACCCTTTGCTTTGAGACTTGAAATTGAACTCCGGTGCATCCTGTTTCCATTGATCATCCTTGAGATGTTTCTACAACTTGGAGTCCACCTGTGGTAAATTCAATTGATTGGACATGATTTGGAAAGGCACACACCTGTCTATATAAGATCCCACATGTGACAGTGCATGTCAGAGCAAAAACCAAGCCATGAGGTCGAAGGAATTGTAAATTGTCCGTCGAGCTCCGAGACAGGACTGTGTCGAGGCACAGATCTGGAGAAGAGTACCAAAAAATGTCTACAGCATTGAAGGTCCCCAAGAACACAGTGGCCTCCATCATTCTTAAATGGAAGAAGTTTGGAACCACCAAGACTCTTCCTAGAGCTGGCTTCCCAGCCAAACTGAACAATCGGGGGAGAAGGGCCTTGGTCAGGGGAGTGACCAAGAAACCGATGGTCACACTGATAGAGCTCTAGATTTCCTCTGTGGAGTTGGGAGAACCTTCCAGAAGGGCAACCATCTCTGCAGCACTCCACCAATCAGGCCTTTTAAGGTAGAGTGGCCAGATGGAAGCCACTCCTCAGTAAAAGGCACGACAGCCCGCTTGGAGTTTGCCAAAAGGCACCAAAAGACTCTCCGACCATGAGAAGCAAGATTATCTGGTCTGATGAAACCAAGATTGAAGTTTTTGGCCTGAATGCCAAGCGTCACATCTGGCACCATCCCTACGGTGAAGCATGGTGGTGGCAGCATCTTGCTGTAGGGATGTTTTTCAGTGACAGGGACTGGGAGACTAGTCAAGATCTAAGGAAAGATTAACGGAGCAAAGTATAATCAAGTCAAATCAAATCACATTTCATTGGTCACATACACATGGTTATCAGTGTAGCGGAATGCTTGTGCTTCTAGTTCTGACAGTGCAGTAATATCTAGCAAGAAATCTATCAAATTCACAACAACTACCTTATACACACAATTGTGAAGGGATGAATAAGAATATATACATATAAAGTTATGGATGAGCAATGGCCGTGCGGCATAGGCAAGATGCAGTAGATGGTATAGAATATAGTATATGCATATGAGATGAGAAATGTAGGATATTTCGACATTATTAAAGTGCCGTTATTTAAAGTGACCAGTGATACCTTTATTAAATCCATTTATTAAATGTATTAAAGTGGCCAGAGATTTGAGCCTGTATGTTGGCAGCATCCACTCTATGTTAGTGATGGCTGTTGAACAGTCTGATGGCCTTGAGATAGAAGCTGTTTTTCAGTCTCTCGGTCCCAGCTTTGATGCACCTGTACTGACCTCGCCTTCTGGATCGTAGCGGGGTGAACAGGCAGTGGCTCGGGTGGTTGTTGTCCTTGATGATCTTTTCATCCTTCCTGTGACATCAGGTGCTGTAGGTGTCCTGGAGGGCAGGTAGTTTGCCCCCGGTGATGCGTTGTGCAGAACGCACTACCCTCTGGAGAGTATTGCGGTTGTGGGCAGAACAGTTGTCGTACCAGGCGGTGATACAGCCCGACAGGATGCTCTCGATTGTGCATCTGTAAAAGTTTGTGAGTGTTTTAGGTGACAAGCCAAATTTCTTAAGCATCCTGAAGTTCGAGGAGCTGTCGCGCCTTCTTCACCACTCTGTCTGTGTGGGTGGACCATTTCAGTTTGTCAGTGGTGTATGCCAAGGAACTTAACTTTCCACCTTCTTCACTCCACTAGAAAGATATTTGATGAAAACCTGCTCCAGAGCACTCGGGACCTCAGACTGGGGTGAAGGTTCCCCTTCCAACAAGACAATGACAATGAAGAATTGGAGAAACTCCTCAAATATAGGTGTGCCAAGTTTGTAGCGTCATACCCAGGAAGACTCAATGCTGTAATCGCTGCCAAAGGTGCTTCAACAAAGTACTGAGTAAAGGGTCTAAATACTTATATGAAAATCATATTTCAGTTGGTTTATTTCTTAGAAATTACATAACATGTCTTAACCTGTTTTTGCTTTGTCATTATGGGTTATTGTGTGTAGATTGAGGAAAACAACTATTTAGTAGAATAAAGCTGTAATGTAAGAAAATGTGGAAAAGGTCAAGGGGTCTGAATACTTTCCATAGGCACTGTATGTAGACAAATGTTTGGATGCATGTCTAAGTCGCTTTGGATAAAATCATCTGCTGAATGGCATAGATATATTATATATCATAATGTGTGTAACATGACAGGATAAACAGTGTGTCTTTTTGGAGAGCAGAAACATTGTAGGCAAGATACAGTATATATTTATGTCACTGGCCATGCAAACCTCTACAGATATTCAATAAATTCACATTTTTCTCCATCTTGATTTGATACCTGTTGTGTAATGTGTTCTTTAGCCACCAAGATTGAGACTTGCTGGAGAGGAGTTCAAGCCAGGAAAGAGAAAGAGAGGAGACAATGGGCTGTCAAGGTCATCAAGAAGTAAGAGGAGGGAGAACAAGATCACATCTTCAGGCTCTTGCACTGCAATGTTGATCCATCAACCAAAATGACATATTATAAATTTATACTCTGAAGTTTGCCACAAACTACAGATCCATAGTGGATTAAAGCCTATAATGTTCAGCACATTCCCAGAGGGCAGTATTATTCTTAATACTGTAAATGACCAATTATTTACCTTTTTATTCCAGGTTTATTAAAGGATACATGACCAGAGGGGAGGCAAAGACTACTGATAACTCTGAATACCTGGCCTTTGTCAGACAGAACTACCTCAACAGGCTGAAAGACAATCTCCCAAAAACAGTTCTGGATAAAATCAGCTGGCTAACCCCTCCACCTGTATTGACTGAGGTATTTATTCACATTGTAATTCAATTACATTGAATTGAGGACAGCTATTTTGGTGTTAAAGGGGAAGCTCAGTGAAACGTCTGTTGGACTGTGCTTGCTCTTCTTGTACAGGCCTCAGCGATCCTGCGTCAGCTCCACATGCGTGTCATGGTGACGAGGTATGTCAGAGGGATCACTGCACAACAGAAAGCACAGGTAAGGTCAGAACTACTCCAGAATTGTCCCTTTTAAATCATGAGTTTATCAGAATTGAAGGTCAGATCCAGGTGCAGACATTGTCGTAGTAACAAAAGTATATTAAATCGAGCACGGGCAGGCAAAGGTACAGGACGGCAGGCAGGCTCAGGGTCAGGTCAGGCGGAGGTCGGTAAACCAGAGTAGTGGGGCACAGGTACCGGATGACAGGCAAGCTCAGCTCAGGCATCCAGAGTAGTGGGGCAAAGGTACAGGACGGCAGGCAGGCTCAGGGCTGGCAGGCTCAGGGCAGGCAGGCTCAGGGCAGGCAGAAAGGTCAAAACTAGAAAACAGGAACTATAGACAATACAGGCGCAAGGGGAAAACCTCTGGTAGGTTTGATGAACAAAATTAACTGGCAACAGACAGAGGACACAGGTATAAATACACAGGTGATAATGGAAAAGATGGGTGACACATGGAGAGGGGTGGAGACAATCACAAAGACAGGTGAGACAGATCAGGGTGTGACAGACTTACATCATGGACATAGTAGACAACATAGTTGTGTTGTATAACCTACCTTTTTAGTGCCCTGTATAGCCGATGCTGTGTAACATATTTGTGATCACAAAGATCCTATAAATCTGAATTCTTTAGCTAGATCTATGTTGGTGATGTTCATTTCTTGTCTCACCCTCCCAGCTTCAACTCAAGGGGATCACCAGTGGTATCTTCAAGGACAAGAAGGACAGCTACCCTCAGAGTGTCTCCAAACCCTTTGTGGACACCAGGATCAGTCAGTATATAGTAGCAGATATCTGCTAATTACATGTGGCATCTTACTCACACTCGTGTTTAAGGATCAAATGCCATCTTTTGCACTATGTTATATTTTCAGGTGAACAGGACATCAATATGAAGGTCCTGCAGATAATTCGCCATGAACGCATCAAGGTAATCAAGACATTTGCATTGCAGTATGTCCTTAACCTCTCTTATTTTAAAACCCTTAACACTATATCTCTCTCTCTTTCTCTCCCTCCTCTCTCCTCAGTATAGCGTACCAGTGGTGAAGTATGACAGGAATGGGTTTAAACCCCGACCTCGGCAGCTCATCCTCACGCAGACGGCTGCCTATGTGGTGGACGAGGCCAAGATCAAACAGAAAGTGCAGTACACTACTCTGAAAGGTGAGCCTACAACATGGTATGGATGTTGATGCATGGGGTTTGAGCTTGTCTGGTCTCACTTGCAAAATAGATTTGATTTCAGTGGGGCGAATCCTAATTTCCATCTGCATCAAATTTTCACAATGGATTATTAATTGAAAATTCAACTGAAGAGTAAGTTAGGAAAATACTGGTAATATATATAATATACAGTTTGTTTCGAAGTGGACTGATCTGTGTGAGTGCTGCTTACTCCATTGCAGGTGTGTCTGTCAGTACCTTGAGTGACAGCATCATCATTTTCCATATTGCAAGTGAAGACGTTAAACAGAAGGTAGGAGGACACTGTCGTCACACAGCATAGTGTAATAGCTCGGTAAAGTGAGTGTAGTGCCTCTGTTTTTCAAGTGATTCTAACCAGGATATGTTTAGAAGGAAATCCATCCTACAGTGCACTACATGCCTTGGAACATGGTGCCCTTTCAGACACACCTCTAATGCTACCCAATGTGTCCTGTCCTCATGTTCAGGGGGACCTGGTCATCCAGTGTGACCACCTGTTTGAAGTGTTGACCAAACTCAGTGTGGTTGCCAACAAGCAGAGCGCTATCAACGTGGTCCAGGGCAGGTGAGGCTGTGGCTGACAACAGGATGGATTCTGGGAGTTCTAGTCCGATGGATCAAGTAGCCAGATGAGCTGGCTTATGTTTATTTCACATCTTTATTTATTTAGCTAGGATAGTCCTCTCCGTAACACTGTTTTCCATGGAGTCCTGGATGAATATGAATATGCTGTTGTTTTTCAGCATCTCGTTTCAGATACAGGCAGGGAAAGAGTGTATTGTGGACTTCAGCAGTGGCCAGGAGTCCATGGTGTACAAGGACAAGAATGGACACCTCATGGTGGTGAGTAATGCTATTGCTGCTGCTGAGAGGAGCCTGGTCCCAGACCTGCTTGTGCTGTCTTGCCAACTCCTATGGCCATTGCCCACTTCCTTTGCCTCAAATCTGGGATCGATCCTGTGCACAGTTGGCTAGTATCACATGCTTTCTGCTGACTTTAGCTGCTAGAAGAATAACAAGTCCTGTATTGTCCACACAAAGTGGAATGCTTCCTTTGGCTTCCTCGTGGCATTATACACAGAACAGACAAACAAATATTGAAACCACTGTGATCACATCATTCATACTGTCTGAAATGTTAAAGGTCCAATGGAGCTGTTTTTTTTATCTCAATTTCAAATAATTTCTGGGAAACAATTAAGTACCTTACTGTGATTGTTTTCAAAGAAAAAAAGAAAAAAAAAAGCAACAAGCAATTTCTCAAGCAAGAATTTCGCTTGGACTGTCTGCGAGTGGTCTGAGTGGGGAGGGGAAAACTAGATGTTATAGGCAGAGAGCTTTGGAACTCTTATTGGTCTAACTAATTTACTGCCTGGTGATTACACCAGGTAGGCCAAAACTCCATCCCACCCAAACAGGCTGAAATTTTCAAACAACTTTTACACTAAAAGGGCATTATCAACCTTTCCACAGTACTATTCCAATCTCATAGTGTGGAAGTACATATAAAACACAACATGTTTGACTGCACTGGGCCTTTAACAAATGTTTGGAGTAAGATACAGTGATTGTGTGGTGGTCTGACAGGCATGCACTACCTTGTTATGGACATAATCAACCATTTAAAAAAAAAATGTGGAGTCTGAAAGAGAGGGATTACATGGGTGTCCAATACAAATCCCATTTATTTGCAAATGGTTTCTGTTATGTTCCCTAATGAACTTGACGCAGGTGATCAATATGTGCAATCTGAACAAATAACATATTTGTCACTCTAGGTATCCACTCGGACCAAGGCTCGGTGAACTGCTCAGTGCCCAGCAGATAGACACACTAAGGAGAGAACGAATAAGGTCTCAGGAGACTGACCAGGCACATTAGAACCTGTGGACAACATCTGGATTAGACCTAGAATTCTGCTTCTGTATAGCCTGATTCCAGATATGTTTGTGTTGTGCATATATTTAACTCAATAGCCAGTTGGCAAGACACCACAAACAGATATGGAATCAGACTGAGTTTTATAGAGATTTACCCTAAAACAGAACTACAGCAGTTGTTTTCAGGAAACCATGAAAGCTACAAACCATTGAACCAGTGGCTCAATGTATTTAATGACATTCTCTAGGCAGAGCTCATAAGAAAATAAATCCCCCTTATGCACCCATCCTGTCTAAGAGAATTGACTGGAGACAAGTGTTCATTTAAGGGACCAAAACAGCACAAACCTATAAGGATCTTTTGTGAATTCAAAGCTAAGGGAGGCATGTGTATGCTGGTTTAGTTTTTCCAGTTGTAAACAAACATTACTGCACTGTTGACTGAGAGCAGGATGCATTGCTCTCTAAAATAGTCAGTTACATTTATTTGCACTATATCAAACCATCTTGTATAGGAATCACTGATTGATTTTGCAAGAATGTACCATCATTTTGTAAAATATGTACCATCATTTTACACTTCAAATACAAGAGTAAACTCAAACATTCTTGTAGAATGTTTTTATTTGTGATAAGGTATCTATAAATATATGTAAAACATTTTGTTGTACAATTGTACAGATGAATCTACAAGCACTGTTTGTTAAAAGGGGACACAGTGTGTAGATGTACGGTTAACAGGTCTAATTTCTCTGCCTGTTAAAAGCCCTCCTTGAGTTGAGCTCTGGTTTCAGACATTAATTTCAGCCTTGGAGCTCTTTCAGCCCAGATAACACTTCACCCCACAGCTCAAGTTGTCTCCTTTTAAGCAATCACTTACAGGGCATGAAGGGACATTGCGTTAAATGGGAAAACCTATTCCTAAAAAAAAAGAGGCTGTGGGACTGTGGAAGTACCTGATTGTATGATATTTTGATTCAACCGATATTCACAGAATGGGGCAAAAGGAAGATGCAACGATTTAATTGAATATTGATAGCATCGCTGCCTGTCTCTGTTTGATTCAATAATGCCCCCTGGTGGACTGTTTTTGTAGAACACCTGATTGACTGCCATTATAGTGTCTCCATACACTTCAGACAGGCGTAATGATTCTTGTTCTTCTTGCTGCACCAAAGAAAAATGCATGATGCTGACATTTTAATTGTCTCCAGTATAACCACTGGCACAATTCCATTCCATTGACGTCCCATTCATAATCCAATTCACATAGTAGAAAATCCAATCACCTAACTCGGCATCCACCTACCTCAGACACTAAACACCCCAAAATGTTGGATGACTCAGGCATTCTTCCTCAGAGTACTACACAAAACAAGATGGTCTACATGAAACAACTTCACCACTACACACAGTCTCCACTCGTCTCTCCTCAGCGGTGGGCTCCCGCTGTGGGGGACTGGTGAGAGTAAAAGTGGGGGAAGAAGAGAGAGCGAGGCGCTGGGTGTTGGAAGTAAGGCACACACATGGTCCACTGAGAGTCCAGGATCAGACATCCAGGGATGGGCTGGGCTTTGGATGGTCAAGGAGGGGGGGGGGTCAGTCAGGGGTTACTGGTGGTGGTGTGTGCGATCATCGGGCCGCTTGACGTGGATCCTACGGACCCTGTCAATGCGCTCCTCGTCCTCGTCCAGGTGGTGCGAGCGGCCAGCGGCACCCCCTGTAGCCTCCAGCAGAGCGTTGTCAGGACCCCTCCCATCCTGGGACTCATACAGCAAGATGTTGAGGGTCTCCTCGTAGATTCGTGCCTCAGGGAATTCCACCTGGAGGGGAAGGGGTTTATGTATTTAGGTCTGCCTGGTCATTGTTATCTGAATGCCAAGAATGCCTCTACTTTGTAGCAAAGAAAATGTCCCAATGGTAAATTAAAGTATACTTTTCTACAGTAATCTAACAGCAGGCTAGCAACAACAAACTCCCAAATGGGGGTAGTTTACTAGAGGTGTTCTACCTTCAAAGCCAGAGACATGTAGTTGCTGAGTCTGTGTTCAATAAAATATTTTAAGGTGACATCATACTATATGCCATCGCAGTGAGACTTTTATTTTATTTTGCATTACCTTGGTCTGCTTCTTCTCTGTGGCATAGACGATTGAGGTGCAGCACACCTCAGCGATCTTGCGTCCCTGGCCGTAGAAGGACCAGCAGCAGATCTCGTCGCCGATCACATCCTTGATGAAGAGCACACGGTTGTTGAAGCGCAGCGACAGCTTGTCAAACAGCTCAATGTTCTTCAGCATGTTGTCGTCAGAGTTACTGCATGGAGGGAAGGATGAGGAAGCCTGGTTAGTGATAAGAGGTTGCGTTCCACGCCAACTAGACTGCAGCCACGTAATTGCTGTCGCACAGTAACCACCTATTGTGTGCCACGTCATTGACTATGCAGTCGGACATCAGATTGCTATATCATATGATGTGGTTAGGTGATGTTAAACACTTATCCAGGCGTTGTGAGATCTGGAAACTGGCTACAATGTAGTTAGCCTGGGATGTGGGCTGCACTTAAACCATACATTTTTCACTTTACATTCATCATTTACACGTCTTTAATAGATGGAAGAATCTCTCACCTGGTGTAGGAGTATTTGTTGTTGCTTCTGTTGTATAAGAGTTTGACAGTGGGCTATGTAGACCCAAAACAACAAGAAAACGTCAGTCAGAATTGAATACGTGAGACTAGAGCTAAAGTAAATACTGGGTGTGTCCTTCACCCTGATGCGTGACTCGGTCAACAATACCTTATTAGAGGTGGCGATGAGTCTCTGTTCTTCCTTCAAAGATGTCACCAGAGGAACTTTACAGAACGGCTCGTATGACTCTTTGTTCTAGAACACCAATAAAGATTTAAAAAATACTTGAATGGTAAAGACAGATTTTAGCTAGAATGGATGATTTTTAACATAAGCCCTCTAACAAATAGATGCAGATTGAGTGAGTTGGCTGGGCCCGTAACGGTGTATGTGTAGAATGTAGAGGCAGTGAGAGGTAGAGCGGGGGGTGGGGGATGAGATTGATCATTTCACACCATTGTGCCAACCCAAACAGTATTGGCTCTGATATTTTCCTTTAGACATGTCCTTTCCAGCACGGTTCAAGCAACTATGGTCGATGCATAATCAAGCCTGTGCACTGCAGTTTGGCTCAGCTCAGTAGTGTGAAAAGGGCTAAAGAGTGAGAGGAGAAACAAGCAGTCCCGAGGGTGACGGTACCTGCAGGGCAGCCTGACACTCATCAGCCAGGCCCTGGACCAGATAGTATTTGGCCTCAGCCATCAGCTCCTCAGTCTCCCGACGACTCTCTGGGAGTGGCACGGCCCCGTCTCTAAGGTAGTTCAGAATCGTCCCAAAGTGTTTCCCACACCGGTCAATCAGGATCCAGCCTGGACAGAGACAACCACCAGATCAACTTAATGGCCATTTTCATTTTTAGACCGCTAACAAAATACTAGGCTGATCCCAGTTCTGTTTATACTGTGTGTAACTCCTAAGCTCGTTGTCATGCTCGTGACTAGGGCTGTGGCCGTGACAGAATTTTGTCAGCCGGTGATTGTCAAGCAAATAACTGTCGGTCTCACGGTAATTCACTGTTAATTAACAAACACATTTAGCATCTCCTGGCTTCCACTCTAATAAATCCATGTAATATAGACTACACCTTCACAATGAATCCATTGCTTATTTTAGACAGGTCTAAAGAAGCATGATATGAAGAAAATGTAGTCTATTTCAGAAGAACAGAAGATTTGCCTAGAATTCCATGGCATTTATTTTATAGATTGAAAAATACAATTCAATAAAGCTGAATAAAATTTCAGAAAATAAAATGTTTCTCCAAAAGATTTGAGGGAGTGTGCACATGCGGCTATTCTGTGTTGAGCGGTTAACAAAGAAACAGGTAGTCCTATGTGCTTAATTTAGAGTTATTTATGTAACTTTAGTTATGATACAAATGTTGGGCAATATGTTTTGATTTTTAATACTTAAAGCATGAGCTCACCTTTTTGTGCAAGCTGTACACACTTCATTAGTCTCTCATTCACAATTTGACAAGCACTTGATAATGCCTCGAATTTCACGGTGGCATCCCTTTGGTGGCTGTAATGCACCCTGCAATTATGCATGTAATGCTTTTATTATAAAGATGCATTTTTATGGTGAAAATGATCTTCCCCCAAACTTAAAACTCATGCGCTGCTTATGTATGCCAGCTAGCCTCTACACTCCTTGTAAAGCGGATTAATGTGCTTAATTTTAAGAAGTTATTTGGCCACTTTAGATGTGATACAAACCTTATCAAAACATATAGGCCTATGGGCTAGACTACATGAGGTGTGTGACTATGATTAGAAAGTCGCAAAAAAAGGCCGTTCCTTATTCTGTGATGATATATAACTCAAGTGATAGGCTAATATTGTCACCCATCAGACTATTCTTGATTTACATATACTAAATAATATGTAAGAAATGTGTTTGGATTTAGAATGGACCATTATCATGCACCTGTCTCAAAACAGGGGCAGCAGGAAAAAATAGATGTCATCTATGCACTTAAATAACAAATTGAGGAAGCTTTTCCAGTGGTTCATTTTCATGCCAACCAGGTAGGCTATACTCCTGTTGTAAAGATAAACAATGTGCTTAATATTAGGTTGAGAAATAAAAGTTGAGAAATAAATATAGTAGGCCTAGCCTATAGAAAGCTGATCGGATCCTCCCTCTTTGATTAGAGGCTATCACTGTGTTTTGTTGTACAATTGCATAGCCTATAGAAATGTTGCGCAATATGAGCTCATGGGTTCTCATTAAGTGTTTAATTTGATTTTCGAATACATTTGCATTGATGTCAAAGTGATTAGAGGGACAATAGAGTGCTGAGTACCAGGCAGTTAGCAAGTTTGGTATGCTACTAAGGATCACCAGCGGCATCAGAGCTTGGAGAAGCCTAATTACCGTGACTAACCGATCAAGTGGAATTTGACTGCCTTCATGACTCGTGACCGCTGGTGTGGTCACAGCAACAGCTCTACTTATGACTCTTGACAATGACCATTTAGGAGTTGGCAAGACAGTACAAATAGACCTCGGACCAGGATAGAAAAATACAGGTGTAATAATAGAGGTGTTAAAGACTCCTCACTCAGACACTCCCGCCAAACGTATCTAAAATGAGTGGTGCCATGGAGGTCTGACAGATACAGTACCTTCACTGTCTGTGAGGACTTCCATCCTGCCGCTGAACATGGCCTTGAGCATGGTGTCCTGCTTGGTGAGGGTCTGCATGGTGGTGTAGTAAAGCGCCCCGCCCACGTTTAGCTTCACATACTTGGAGCTGGGACTGGAGCCCTTGAAGGAGGTGGTCCGGGTTGTAGCCGCCGGCACTGCCGAGCTCACCACGCTCTCTCCTGACATCTCTTCCTGTGACGGGGGCACAAAACAACCCCAAGTCAGGTGTCAAGATGGCAAACAGGACAATGAGCCACATGGACAGGTCAGCTTTGGAAAACTAGTCCATTCAATCCCACATTGACACCAAGCTTTTAACTCTAAATTGCCCTTAAGTATTTGGGATTGGAAAGGATTAGCTAGCTAGATCGGTAGGGCCAATATGATTATCAATTCTTACAACTATGACTTGTCTTGCCCAGTTAGTTGCCCTGCCACTTACACACCCCGAATGACAGTTAACTTTTGTTCTGGTGAGTTCACACAGACAAAGATTGACAAAACCAGCACTTTATATTCTTCAAAACGCCCATGATATCCTTTACAGTGCTCTAACTAAAGCATAACTAGACGTAACCCATTCATATACGCTAACTACCGTTAGCGTTTATTGATTAAGGTATTTTCTTCACAGGGGACTGTTAAGTGCCCAAATGCTTGGTCTGAACTAGCCCAAAGGCCGGCTGAAGGCGATATTGAGTCGTTTAATCTTACCGTCCAAAGGGAATCTATTGTACCCCGGTGGACCGGTTCAGACATAAAACATTCTCCCTTCAGGCTGCAAAGGTGTCGATTTTCTGCTTAGCTCAATGTAAGACTTGTCTGTTTTCATCTATGCGGGCCGGGCGCCATGGCTTCGGCAGACCCGCTCTCACTTGCGGCCAAAGCCAGGCCACTGGTACTTTTCAGTTGGAATTTACATAACAATAGATTACTGTGAACTGTAACTCCTTCTCACCACCAACCACAGGTGGCCTCATGAGCCCGTTCTGGTAATCATCAGATGGGAGGAGGAGAGGAGGTAGGGGGCTCATGTGGGTAACTAGGGGTCCCTGTCTTGGTTGGGTAACTGATTCTGGGCCAGCCCTAGCCTCTTGGGGGCCATATGCAAGATTTGGTTGGGCACCCCACCGCGTGAGCAAAACACTTTTCACCCCCCTCTTGACAGCAGAGAAAGTTAATGTCCTGCAATTATAAAAATGTTGCTATAGGGCAGAATAATTTTTGCCGTTTTGAAGCTAATTACCTGCTATTATTCACATTTTGCCATTGCTTATGCCATGTTAATGATCTGAGTGAGAGTGACTAACAAAATCAATGGAGGTCAGGGCCCCTGAGAACAGTCAGTATTCTGCCATTACTACAAGTTTGGATAGCCGGCTAGACTAATTTACCAATCTAAAAATTGTTAGTTGACATGGCTAATTAAGTGACTGACATAAGATAAACGGCTGATGCACACAAAAAAAATCGTAATTGCACCTTGTGTACCCTACTATTCTAACTCTCAAGATTAAGTTGAAACCCTGACTGAGTCGTTGTCGTCGGCATAAAAAAAAACAAAGCCCCGGGGTTTATGATAAGTTAATGCAGGCCCTGTTCAAAAATCCTCCTGTCAGCCCGAGTTATGTAAACACAATATCCCTAGTATTACATAAGAGTGCATACTAGTGGTACAGTCCAAAATAAACAATAAGGTATTTGGAGTAACGGTATGCTCGCCTACATTATTGCGCTAAAGCAGACGTAACGTTTGCTAAGAGTTCCGGTTAGCTAGCTAACGTTAGCTAGCTAGGAGACATGAACCAAGACGGCTAAACGTTAGCTAGCTAACTTAGGCCAAACCGAAACGTACGTCGACATTTCACCAATTAGTGATCATTGATTCAATTGTTTTCTATTCCGAAAATGTATTTTAAAACAACATTGTTCAGTCATATTTACCATAGAACCCCCCAACAGACTTCGGAATTCGACGAGCACCAGCCCCAAGAATCACCTGCTTCCGGACCAGCAAACAATTGATGACGTCAATACAGGTAGGGACTGTGCGCACCAACAATTTAATAATTTTCCCTTTTAGTTTACCCTGCATTTTGTCTCATCATTCATTACTAAATTAGTTGACAGAATTGGTTAAAATGGTGCAATGGCCCATTTTGCTTATTTTCTCTAAAGTTTATAAAATGTATTATTCTTAATACACTGAAACACTTCTTCAAACCAAAGTAGAATATTTACCAGGATTTGCCATGTTCGAGAGGATCAAAACCGTAATCTATCATGGTAAATTCAAATCAAATTGTTTTTGTCACATGCGCCGAATACAACAACCTTAGGGTGAAATGCTTTACTTACAAACCCTTAACCAACAATGCAGTTGTAAGAAAAATAAATGTTAAGTAAAAAATAGATAACTAAAAATAAGAAATAAAAGTAACAAATAACAGTAGTGAGGCTATATACAGGGGGTACCGGTACAGAGTCAATCAATGTGCGGGGGCTCTGGTTAGTCAAGGTAATTGAGGTAATATGTACTGTACGTGTAGGCAGAGTTAAAGTGACTAAGCATAGATAATAAACAGAGAGTAGCAGCTGGGTAAAATAGGGGGGGGGGGGGGATTTGCAGATAGTCTGGGTAGTCATTTGATTATTGATTAGCTGTTCAGGAGTCTTATGGTTTGGGGGTAGAAGCTGTTAAGGGTAGAAGCCTTTTGGACCTAAACTTGGTGCTCTGGTACCACTTGCCGTGCGGTAGCAGAGAAATCGGTCTATGACTTGGGTGATCAGGCTTACCACTATTGTGTCATCGGCAAACTTAATGATGGTGTTGAAGTCGTGCCTGGCCATGCGGTCATGAGAGTACAGGAGGTCAGCTGAGCACGCACCCCTGAGGGTCCCCCGTGTTGAGGATCAGCGTGGAGGATGTGTTGTTACCTACCCTTACCACCTGGGGGCGGCCCATCAGGAAGTCCAGGATCCAGTTGCAGAGGGAGGTGTTTAGTCCCAGGGTTCTTAGCTTAGTGATGAGCTTTGAGGGAACTATGGTGTTGAATGCTGAGCTGTAGTCAATGAATAGCATTCTCACATAGGTGTTCCTTTTGTCCAGGTGGGAACAGGCAGTGTGGAGTGCAATATAGATTGCATCATCTGTGGATCTGTTGGGGTGGTATGCAAATTGGAGTGGGTCTTAGGTTTCTGGGATAATGGTGTTTAATAGCCATGACCAGCCTTTTAAAGCACTTCATGGCTACAGACGTGAGTGCTACTTGTCGGTAATCATTTAGGCAGGTTACCTTAGTGTTCTTGGGCACAGGGAATATGGTGGTCTGCTTGAAACATGTTGGTGTTACAACGTCAGTGAAGACACTTTCCAGTTGGTCAGAGCATTCTCGGAGTACACGTCCTGGTAATCCGTCTGGCACTGTGGCCTTGTGAGTGCAGACCTGTTTAAAGGTCTTACTCACATCGGCTAGGGAGAGCGTGATCACACAGTCGTCCGGAACAGCTGATTCTCTCATGCATATTTCAGTGTTACTTGCGTTGAAGCGAGCATAGAAGTAATTCAGCTCGTCTGGTAGGCTTGTGTCACTGGGCAGCTTGCGGCTGTGCTTCCCTTTGTAGTCTGTAATAGTTTGCAAGCCCTGCCACATCCGACGAGTGTCGGAGCCGTTGTAGTAATATTTTATCTTAGTCCTGTATTGACGCTTTGCCTGTTTGATGGTTTGTTGGAGGGCATAGCAGGATTTCTTATAAGCTTCCAGGTTAGAGTCCCGCTCCTTGAAAGCGGCAGCTCTACCCTTTAGCTCAGTGCGGATGTTGCAAGTAATCCATGGCTTCTGGTTGGAGTATGTAAATTGTGACCGACTGACTAGTTATGAGTAGTTATTTTTGATCTTTGTAGATCAGTCAGTTGACTGCAATGTCGAACAAGTTAATTCTTTACAGGGCGTTAATCAAGAAGAGAGCATGTTGGACAGTCAACGGCCCAATCCCAAATGAACCTCTGGACCCTATGCACTTGTGGAGAGCTGAAAGATTTTTTGAGGTATTTTAATTGTTAGAATTGCGTAAATTCGAATCTGGTATCAGGATAAATATAACAATGAGTCACCGATTGTATACTATGTATTTTTTATTAGCTAAGTAATAAATGGCAAATGCATCTTTCGTATATACGGGCTCACTGTAATACCACGCAGGGCAGAACAGAGAACTGACTAGATGTATGTTAACTGTGTTCTTATACTGTGATAGGCCAACAGACGGAATGGAACAATGTCTATCACAGTAGAGGCTGGGCGTGGTTTAAACTTGCTCAGCCTATCGCAGGCACTCAGGCGGGTCCCCGCCTCTTGGCGCTTCTTGGAGTCCTCCCTCCGTCGATGTATAGATTCCTACTGTTCTGGTATCACCCCCTAGTTATAACAGTTGCTCAGTTCCTGCTATTGTGCTGTTCAGTATTTTTCCATCTCAGTTAAACCTTGTGATGACCTCCCCTCCCTGTCACAACTTTGTAAGATACAGCAAGTCACACCATGTGCACAATATTGTTACATACAAACACAAGGACAAAGCATCTGCTGGGCTGTTATCTACAGTTTTGCAACATCACACCATGTTACTCAGTTCTTGTCACACACAAACAGGCAAGTAGCAAGCAGTTGTTTAATCTCATAATGATGCTCCAGTGCACAAATGCAGATACCTCACACAACCAACATCAGATATTTAATCATATATATGGTAATGGCTATAATGTAAAATACAGAATCCCACACTGCAATGTTGAACAAGTGAATTCTTTATAGGGCGTTAATCAAGAAAAGAGCATGTTGGACAGTCAACGGCCCAATCCCAAATGAACCCCTGGACCCTATGCAATTGTGGAGAGCTGAAATATTTTTTGAGGTATTTTATTTAGTTGTATTTAACCTTTATTTAACTAGGCAAGTCAGTTAAGAACACATTCTTATTTACATTGATGGCCTACCAAAAGGTCTCCTGCTGGGACGGGGGCTGGGATTAAAAAATAAATAATATATAAATATAGGACAAAACACACATCATGGCATGGGAGAGAACACTACATAAAGCGAGACCTAAGATAGCAAGGCAGCATAGTCTATCAGAGGGCAAGGTTGAGGTATTACCATATTGGGTGCACCTGTCAAATCTCAGATCGCCACAAGTGGGTGTAGGGATCCATTTGGAATTGGGCCATACCAATGTGATTGGCCGTGTTCAAGAGCGTCAAACCGTGATTTATCAGGAGTAATCTGCGACAGACTGACTGATCTTAAATAACGAGTTAGTATTATTTGTAGATGCAAGGTGATTTGTAGATCAGCCAGTCGGCAGTCGGCTGTAACAGCGAACAAGCCCACTTCTAACTCTCTGTGGCCATACGTCATTAATTAGCTTCCACCCCGGAAATGGGTAACCAATAATAGCTCCCCAATTTTCTTTAGATTTAAATTAATATCCATAGTTCTATGAATTGTATCAAAGCTTCAATTGAATAGATCCAGTTTAGACAAAATAATAATTCTAACAAACATAATTTCAGTGTATCAATATGGAAAAGATCATGTCAATTCTTTACTCAGAAAAATACATCCTACTTGGAATGTTTTCAGTGCGAAAGTGCAAGGATTAATGGCTGCAATCACGGATCTCTTGTTATTGTTTACATTTTGAAACAGCCGAAGGCCTCTACTTTATGGGGGTGTCATTGACAGTGAACGGTAAGTTCTTGTTGGGTAATGTTTTAACTAGCTTTTCATGTTCGTAAAATGCGTTGACAAGTAACTAAGTCAATTGGTAGTGACGAAGTAGCTAGCTAACGTTAGCCTGCTATGCTAATCAGCGGCTAGCTAACGTAAACCATAATACAGTAGATTGTTGGCTACAACAAGCTAGCGAGTTATTTGTCGGTCTAGTAGTTATCTAGCTAGTATAGCTAACTGTTACCCTTGACTTGTACCACAATGTTAGTTTGTCATGGATTAAAATGTTGTTTATGTTGTTAGCTACTGTAACTAAATTAGTAACGTGTCATCGTTTGAGACCAGACAGTCCATCCACAATTTGGCTAACGTTGGCTAGCTACCTTAAATGGTCTCAAAGTTATAATGATGGGTTAACTCGTTACATATGTATTTATGTGTTATTTTCATAGAGATGACAAATTGATCCGCTTTTGCTGGTCTAACCAATGCGCAGCTATAGCTCTCGAAGGGTTTCTGGAAACTTGGATCTCGAGGATGTTCAAATGACTGCAGAAACATAGCGCATAGTTGCAAAGGTCAAGCCAAGATCACCAGAGAAAAACACAGGTATAACACACCATGTCCTGTTTTTGTGCTTTTGTTTTCTGTGTGGGATGTCATTACCTTCATTTGAATGTATTCTTATTCTATTGCAGTGTAGTGCTAGATCAAAGTCATGTTATTGTTTTCCCCCTTCCCCTTTACCCACAGAGAATACCGATAAGTGAATTTGTCCTTGAATATTTATCACTATTGTGTTTCTGCAGAAACTAAATCTGTCAATTTTGCCTGACCTTAGGGGTGCACAATGTTTAGTGCAACTCAGAGTTCCAAGTCTGAGTTCCTGGACAAAGCCAGGCAGGCACGTGAGGAGAGGAAGGGGTACAAAGAGAGGGAGAGAGCAGCCACTCTGATTCAAGCGCTGGTCAGGAGATTCCTCTGTCGCTGCAAACTCCAGAAGCAAATAAGGTTAGCTTTTACAAACAATACTTGCCATTATGCTTTAGGAGGACATATCTTTCTTGAGACTCAATGTGTGAATTCTCTCTTTTTCTGATCAGGAAAGAGGTTGATGACTTCTTTCAAGATGTCGGAACAACAAAAAGAAATGCACTATCAATTTTTAAAATTGCTCGGAAGTTGTTATTCATTTTTTGTCAAGAGGATAAGCTGGTGAGTTTCTTTAACCCCTACACTTTACCCTCACTGATAATATATAAAAATATGTTTTGTACATTGTTATAACTGATTTGAATGTTTTAATTGTCTCTTACTGGAGTCTCTTATTTACTTACGAGCTGAAAGGCATTTCAATAATTATGTATCAATATAGTACTTGAGATTACTGAAGATTGCTTAGTGTACATTTAACTAATGAACTATGATGTTCTTTTCTACGCAGAGGTTCGAGAAGCTTTGTCGCTCCATTCTTGGTAGCATGGAGGTTGAAAATGAGCCCAAAGTGAGTATGATTATTATTGATCATCAGTGATTACAGATTATTTATGAACCCAGAGTGTGATTGACTCTGTGATTGTGTTCTTGGTTATCAGGTTTGGTATGTGTCACTGGCCCTTTCCAAAGACCTCACCATCCCATGGATAAAGCAGATCAAAGATGTTCTGTGGGTCTCCTGTAATTTTCTGAAAAAATTAAAGGTAAATATTAATACTTAGGACAATAACCTTCTATAAAATAACAGGTGTATAATTTTAAATATTGAAATGTGTATAATTTTAAATATTGAAATGTGTATAATTTTAAATATTGAAATGTCAAAATTGTAACTTTATCCCTCCCTTCCTTCTCCTGTAGCCTGACATCCTGCAGGACAATAAGCTGGTGACTTTGTACCTTACCATGCTGGTGACCTTCACAGACACGTCAACCTGGAAGATAGTGAGAGGGAAAGGTCAGTCCCAGGTCAAACCACTGCTGCAGTGCACACACATCCTCTATTATCACAAGTGTCTTGATATTGAAAAAAAAAAGACAGTGGAATCTGACATCCCCCCTCTCTGTTCTAGGAGAGGCCCTCAGACCAGCGTTGACCCGGATCTGTGAGAACATCATGGGGCATCTCAATCAAAAGGGATTTTATTCAATACTGCAGGTACAGTTACACATGCGGCATCTTCCATCTTTTCCCCATGCCTTTTAGAACGATTATTATGATGTTAACAGGGTTGGGGTCAATTCAATTTAAATTCCAGTCAATTCAGGAAGTACACATTCTAATTCATATTATCTTTAATGCTTTTCAATTAGGAAGAATTAGAATTTTGGCTTTTTGAATTGACCCTTACCATGGTTGTTGATGTGTATTGGTTGTTTATGCAATATAAATCAAAAATAAAATGTGTGAACTGTCACCTTTGGATTCCCTGGTAGATTCTACTCACCAACGGATTGGCGCGCTCCAGACCCTCTCTTACCAAGGGCACACTCACAGCAGTATTCACGTTGGCATTAAGGTGAGCGGTTGTTGGGAGTGTTCTAATACCCATTTAACCACAATGGATCAATTGTCTCTGCATCACTAGAGCCTGGAGCAGATCTATTGCAGTGGATTCCCAGGGTTCAGCTAGCTCACGTTTCCTCTCAGTTACAGGGTTTGTAGGAAGAAAATAATCCTGTGTTTTAGCTTCATGGAGAATTAAGTCCTATCTTATCATAGTGTATGATCTGCTTGGTTACCATTTTAGAATGCTCGGAGCCGAAGAAGCTTTGGGAGCCATTAGTGTAACTTGTCTTTATTTTATAGACCTGTCATTGCTGCTCACTTCTCTGACAACCTGCTGAGGTCTCTTCTCATCCACATCATGTCTGTCCCAGCTGTCGTCTCCCACATCAACACCATCACCCCAGAGGTAGACACTCACATGAAGAAATGGCACCCTATTCTCTACCACGTGCACTGTATGTAGGGAATACGGTGCTCGAAAGTAGTGCACTATGTAAGGTATAGGGTGCCATTTCAGACGCACCCTTTATTGTGTGGACATCATAACTTGTACAATGAGAGAGCCTCTGAGTGTGCGCTTGTCTGTGCAGTGCATGGCCACCATACAGACCCACGACCTGCTGAGGAAGTTCACCCTGTTCCTGAGCCGCGAGGAGCAGTGTGTCGACATCTGTGTCTGCCTGGAGGGGAGCCACACACTGTGCTTGCTGGGTACGGTCCTTTAGACTGCCTCACATAGCTATTCTATGGCAATAGTTTTTAATTCTCTTCTAAATTGCAGGGTTTCCCAAACTCGGTCCTGGGGCCCACCCTGGTGCACATTTTGGTTTTTGTCCTAGCACTACACAGCTGACTCAAATAATCAAAGCTTCATGATGAGTTGGTTATTTGAATCAGCTGTGTAGTGCAAGGGGAAAAACAAATCCTGCACCCAGTGGATGGGGGATGGGGATAGGACAGGGCCGATTTTGTGAAACCTATTATAGGCTACTGTTTGTGTGAGTGTACAAGTTTGAGTTTTTTTGCATTACTCTTTCTTGTTTTTCTCTGTGCCGTGCTGTGGGAAGCATACCTAATCAGCTCTGTGGGGGCCTCTGTTTCATCCTGTTGTACTGTAGGTAACCTGATTCACCTGGGCTACCTCAACGAGAAAGTCCTGGAGGAGGAGGCCAACCACTTTGTGAAAGACCTGACGGACATGCTGTCCTACTGCCAGAGATACGTGTCCCAGAAGAAATCCAACCTCACTCACTGGCACCCGGTCCTAGGCTGGTTTTCCCAAACTGTAGACTACGGGTCAGTGGGACATCCTCAGAACCCAGATATGTTTCTGCTCTCTTGTCAACTCATGACAATGACCATAGGAGCAAAATGGCACAAAAAGATATGGGACCGGGCTATGAAATGGGATCTCAATCATTAAATGTCATGGATTTAAAGTGGATCTTAACTCCCTCACCCTGTCCTTCTCTCCAGTCTGAATGAGTCTATGCCACTGGTCACCAAGCAGCTGCAGTACCTGTGGGGCATGCCTGTGATCCGGACTCTCTTCAGTGACGTGCTCAGCAAAAAGCTTGAGACCCAAGAGCCCACGCCTCCACCACAGCCTACCACGTCGCAGAACAACCTGCCAGTCAAGAGTAAGTTGAATTTGTTTTTTTTGTTGTTTTCCTCCCAGGCACTTAATCAATCAATTTAAGGGTTAATTATTTAGAAACTATTGTCAGTTTTTTCCCCGCTTACCTGGGTTTTTGTCGATCAACACTGTATTAAAGGTTGTGTTTTAAAACAATGAACTAAACCTTATCAATGAAGTAACTTTGTCAGAGTGGTTTCTGATTGACATGTGGGTTTCTCTTAGGCCTCTTTAAGCGGGCGTTTCAGAAGTCTGCCTCGGTGCGCAACATCTTGAAGCCGGTCGGCGGGAGACGAGTGGACTCCGCTGAGGTGCAGAAGGTGTGCAGTATCTGTGTGCTGTACCAGACAGCCCTCACCACGCTCACTCAGATACGACTGCAAATCCTCACTGGTGAGTCCCTGCGATTTGAGACACACACACACACACAACATATGTTCTCTCATGTTTTCTTCGGCGGTGTCGCCCTCAGGCCTAACCTACCTGGATGACCTTCTGCCTAAGCTGTGGGCCTTCATCTGCGAGCTAGGCCCCCAGGGAGGCCTCAAGCTGTTTATGGAGTGCCTGAACAACGACACAGAGGAGTCTAAGCAGCTGCTGGCCATGCTAATGCTGTTCTGTGACTGCTCCAGACACCTCATCACGTGAGCTACATGAATTGCTACTATATAACAGACATGTGATAGACACATCCAGTATGGGAGGGTTTCCCACATATAGATTACATCTAGTCCTGGACTAAGAAGCACTTTCAATACTAATCTGTCTGGAAAACTGTCCATAAATGCAGTATCCCAGACCCACTGGATGTCTGTAGTTACTGACACATTATACTATATGTCTTTCACAGGATACTGGATGTCTGTAGTTACTGACGCGTTATAATGTATGTTTTCCACAGGATCCTGGATGACATCGAGGTTTACGAGGAGCAGATCTCATTTAAGACAGAAGAGCTTGTCACCATC